>NW_017306861.1:423166-463187 GCF_000935625.1 Nanorana parkeri | reverse complement strand
TATATATATATATATATTTATTGAGGTATTAATGATTACAGAGATGCATTAAGTTGTGTCTTTCGTATCTGCCCGGAATTTAGCTGCAAGTCCAAATGAAGTCACATATACTGTATATTCATTTAACAGATCTTGTAAATACAGCCTCCATTTTCATAGTGCTAATATAACTTACATGTTACAACAGTTGTGCAGGGAGTCTAATTATGACTGTGTAGTCCAATGGGCAGAGAAAAGACCAAGTGGACTAATTTACACAAACTGGTCAGACACGCCCCTTTCTCTTTTTCACGATACAAAACGGTAATGTAACTTGTGATAAGGGGTGTGGTCATTACTCAGCTCTGCCAGCACAGAGCTCTCTGTGCACAACATAATTTTCACTGAGAGGAAAAGGTATTTTAAGATTTTTCCAACTAACAACCAGTCACATTAGAGATAAAATGTGAGGCCTCATATGGACTTTAAAATATATATTTACCTATTGGTATTGGTTTTGACTTTTCTGACCCTTCTTCTATATCTCAGGGAGATCCTGGTAACAAAGGAGATAAAGGCATGCAGGGAGAGAAAGGTACACCGGGAGAACCTGGAAAGCCAGGACACAAAGGTCACACTGGACTCATGGGCCCAGTTGGGCCATCAGGGGAGAGAGGATCATCGGGCCCACCCGGGTCACCAGGAGCTCCAGGACTAAATGGGCCAAGGGTAACTATAATTGAACATTTGCATTGCAGAGAATCTGTTGTCTGTGTTTTCTTTTTCATAAATATATAAATGTAATGTAAATACATTTATCAGTAATACACATACGTGTTAGACATGTGCAAAATTCCGAATCCCAATGCATCCATATGTGTCCGAATCCAAATTTCCCTTTCCCAATTTCGCATCCCGTCCGAATTTCGTTCAAAAACTAAACTGAATCGGACATGTAACTTCTTTCTGGCCAATCAGATATGTTTTTCGGTTTAATGCATCCGAATGGGTCTGAACACGAATTTTAGTTACGGCAACATGAGAGCCATACACAGTGTATACATATAATCAGTGGCGTAACAACCGGGGGGGGCGGGGGGTCGTTCGCCCCGGGTCCCTGGGTGATATGTGTGTGTGTGGGGGGGGGGTGTACAGGGACAATGATAACATACTTGGAGTTGTAGTTCCTTAGCTGATATATATGTGTGGGGGTGGGGGGTACAGTTCCAGTGGATGTTTATATAATATGGGGGGGGCGGAAAAAAAAATGTCTGCCCCGGGCACCCATAACTCTGGTTAAGCCACTGCATATAATACTAAAGCTGAGGCTCCCAGACCGGAATGGCATCCCAGATCCGAATTTCCGAATTGCATTCGAGAGCTCCTGAATGCCATTTGGGTCTGGGAGCCTCAGCTTTAGTAATATATGTATATGGTTTTCTGTGGTAGTTGCAACGAACCTTCGTAAACTCATCCGAAACTAACAAAAATTTGGATTTTGTCGGAATCCGAAACCCGAACCGAATTAAATTTCAGATCCGAATCCCGAAATAACGAAATATCCGAACCAAATTTTTCCGCAGCTTACATGTCTAATATGCTTAAAGTATATTTCTACTTTTGCAGTCAAATTTGAGAAAACCCCTCTATATGTTTGCTGTGTGTTCCCATTCACACAGGATATGGAAAAATAATTAACAAAACACATATTTTCTATATATATACCGCTCCAAGCTCGCTCCCGAGATGGACTACAACCTCGTGTATGGTTCACTAATTTGTATTGTGATTGTAGTCCATCCCGGGAGTGAGCTTGGAGCAGTGACAACTTTACAACAGACACAGGGACTATGGGGAACAAAAGTAGCCACCCTCCAGAAGGAAGGACAGTGTCAGCACCAATTCAGAGATGATTTGAGGATCTTCAGCCGAGTGATACACAAATAAGATACATCTTTGCTCATAGTTGAGGTACTTGAATGTATTTTAAGATTTAAAGGAGAACTATGAGGTGAGTGAAAATCACTCATCCTCATAGTTCGAGCCGGCGTGTGACAATGAAACTGTCACACGTCTGCTCAATAGATCGGGAAGTGAGGGAACACATCCCGTCACTTGCTCACTTCTCAAACATCTCATTGTCAGTCACGGCTTCCTGCAGGGATTCCCCCCCTCCCCGGTCCTCCAGCTATAGCTCGCGATATACTGAGCTTTGGGTCACAGGAGGAGGTTAGTTTATGTCCTCCCGTGACCCTTAAGAGAACTATGGGGAAAAACACTTACCCCATAGTTTGGTGTCACTTTAATAACAATGTTTTTCCTGTACAGAAATTATCATCTCACAATTGTCACCTCCTGGAATTACTTCACATTTCTGTAGAACATTACAGTGAAAGTTGCTCTGGATTTTTTGTTCTTTGCATCTTCGCTGCGGTGACATTTGGATCTGCTCTTAGCATGAAATGTCAAACCTTAAAATCGCAGGGATAAAAGTTTAACTTCCAACGTAATCGCTTTTTTATGGCAATTTTACAACCAGAGAGATGAAAGCCGGAGAGACAGAAATAACACTCAGAAATAAAAATCCTATTTGTGATTCGAGTTTTTAAAGTGTTCTCCAAAGTTCAGCTTTGCTTTCCTAAAGCTGAAGTTTAATCTGCATATATTTTATCTTCCTGGGCCCCTCCCTCTCCACCCTCATGTGGACATTTTTACATAAAACCTTTCAGATTTTATTACACACCTTATTTTGGACCCAGTGATCTCATCACTGGGTCCCTGTGATATGTTGGCAGATCATATCTGGTGTCAGGGTGCTGTACATAACCTCCTGAAGACAGCAGACCGTAACACACACATGTGATGCCTAGATTCCATGATTAAAAGAACTGAAATCCAATGAAGGAAAGGGGCGGGCTAGGGACAGCCAGGCTGGGGTGGAAAGCGTTAGAGGATGCTTGACATCCTCCAGCCTGGAAACAAGGGGATCTGTATCTGGCAGCAGCTTCTAATGCACATTTTGCTGCTACTTTTCTTCTTTAGAGGAGCTTTCTCCGTGCCCCAAGTGATATCCCCATGGGTCCCAGCCAACACCTGCCTACCGTGCTCAGTCTTGTCCAATGCATGCCCCTCTGTCCATTGCAGTGCTGGCCAATAATGTAACTTCCTGGGTAGGGGGTTGGGGGAGGGCAGGCATCAGCAGGAAGCAGAGCATGTTTCTGTAATGAGAAAATAGGGTTCCCTTCATTAAATAAAAAGGTGGATAATGGATTTATATTGGCGTGTTCTTTTTTGTTTTGTTTTTACATTGACAAAATAAATAAATGAATGCAGTTTTTTGGCCCCGACATGTAGGGAGTGCATGGTGATCGTATGTATGACGCACTCTTATGGGTCCTTGTAAATTATATTTAAATGACATGCCTTTTATGAATGGGTCACCTATGCAATTGTAACAATGTTCTTTCTGTAGGGTGACCCGCCTTCAACAGAAACTCTAAGGAGACTTATTCAGGAAGAGCTGGGAAAACAGCTCGATGGTGAGTCAGATACAAATAATATGTTTGCATGTTGTCTGCCGATCACATTTGCTTTGGGCTGTGTTTTTATCACTTTTTTTTTAAACTCCCACATGGGCTGCTGAGCCCCATAGAAAATAAGATCATCATCTTCAAGGGAGACACTCCTGGGAAATCCCCATTATTTCCTACAGGAGTCAACAGGAACATGCACGTACCTTGCTCTCAGTCCTGGCCTGCAGGCTTGCTGTCTACATGCACTGCATACAGGATGTTTACAAACAAAGCAATGCTTTCATTGCCAGTAGTCTCCTGTGACAGCTCTCATGGACATGAATTAGCCAGAGCTTATTTTTTAATTTACCCTTGCAGTGGGGTTACCCGCACTGCAAGTGTTAACTGTTAATTTAAGTCTAGGGCTGAAAATAACAAAGTTATACTCACCCGATCATCCAAGTCCCTCCAGCCTGTCTTCTGCTCCGCTGCAGCAATGGAATCTGCCTTGGCCTCCTCACGTCCTATACACTGTGTATTGGACATGATGAGGGATGTTAGCATCAGAGCGGAAGATATGCACCAGGAGCCGGTCTAAGAGCAAACCTGCTCAGAGGATCAGGTGATTCCTCCCTAGACCAAAATGAGCAGTTAACCCTTGCAGTGCAGGTGGCGATGGGGGGAGGGGTAGCCCATTGCAAGCCTGGTTATAGAAAAACAGTGTGACGGCAAAAACTGAGGGCCAACTAGATGGAATGTATTTATTGTTCTCGTTCCCTTTTTAGCAAAATTAGCCTACCTCATGTCTCAGATGCAGCCAGCACCAATCAAATCGGCTCAGGGCAGGCCGGGACCTCCAGGACCTTCCGGGAAGGACGGAAATGATGGCAGATCAGGGCCCCCTGGAGAGCCGGGAATACCAGGGCGTATGGGGCCTGAAGGGCCTTCAGGACCAATGGGTCCGAAAGGTTTGTAGACACCATTTCTTTTTTTTTTTACTTTTTAATTCATTTATTTATTTATTTATTTTTGCTTTTTTTATCTTTTCTTTTTCTTCTTTTTTTTTTCTTTACTATTTTTATTTTTGTGCATTATTTTGCATTTGGATAAATTGAGCCACAGTTTCTACTTATAGTCTTTAAATAAAAATCTGATATATGGTGTGATGTATTTTACAGGTGAAAGGGGAGCTAAGGGGGAGAGAGGAGAATTCGGAGTTGGACAGAGAGGTGAAACAGGTCCTCCAGGAATCCCGGGTATGTCATCTTTTCTTCTGTACAGGATGAGTCATGAGGCTGAGCACCATTTACTGCTTCACCGGTAACATAACCGTGGCATGGTTACGGGAAAACCTCATCTCTATGCGTATGGGGTCAGCAAATGACTTCTATTATACGGAAAGTGCAGTATGGGGGGAAATCAGAAGACGCACTTTCATGGGTTTTACTTGGGAAACTAAACTGCAAGTTATTTACTGTTCAACCAAACATTAGAAGGAGGAAGATGTTAGAATTCAATGCAATTGAAGGTATTTTATTATATCTGCTTGACTAATGTAAAAGCTACCTTTTGATCCTGCCCGCGATCTTGTGAGCTAATAACTTCCTGTGCTGTGTTACGGAATTGAAATGGGGGTAGCAGATAAGGAGAGGGCCAAGTTCTTTGTAATCCACCGGAAATTATGTAAGCAGGTCTGACACCATGTGCTTAGGAATTCAGAGTTGTGTCATCATATCAACGAGGACGGTAGGAGAGCACTACATTTTCTGGCACATCAGCAGTGCCAATAACTTGCGGTGCCAATAACTCTACACCAAACAGTACAACTCTACACCAAACAGTACAGGTGCTTGGTTCTTGTCGATAAGTACCTATAGTGGTATGTTTACAAATGTCACAAAGCTAAATACACTTAGCTGTACGTCTATGGAACACACACGTAAGTCCCAACTGAAAACAATTGCATACTGCTTGAGATGGTTTCTAGACCACCTCCTGTTTAGGGAGGAGAGTCCAAGACAGTGATGGACTTTACCAAAGTACAAAACCTATTGTGCAATGTTAATTGTAACAGGGCCCTTTGAAACTCATCTCTTGCCTTGAAACCCTTAGAATGCTCCAGATCCTGGATATGATTTTTGAAAAATGAAATCCTAATATTAAACCTAATTTTTCCTTCTAGGTATCCCTGGAGAACCCGGCTATGCCAAAGATGGGATACCAGGTACTCCAGGTCCTCAAGGTGAATCAGGAATACCAGGACTTTCTGGACCTCCAGGCCCTCCAGGCCCCAATGGACAGTGTGACCCATCACACTGCGCATACATTGCTAGCCTTGGATCAAGACCTGGTAATGTCAAAGGACGGTGAGACCAATGGAGACCCAGGAACACTTGAGTCTGAAACTTGAATTTATTTGCTGTTTTGAAAAAAGAAAAAAAAAGACGCATCCAAAATGAAGGGTCCTGACAGGCATCGCCGAATCCAAGAACTTCTGCCTATGGCGGAGTGATTCATTTTTAAGGCATACGTTTGTTTTTTCTTGTAATGGTTGGAACCAACAATAACTGCTGGTCAGTCATGGCTTTTTGTGTTTTCACATAATGCGTGCCACGTATTATATGGTATAAAGGAAAAAAAAAAAAAAGATGACAGTGCAATCCGTTCCTTGGAGACATTTCGAAGCAGATGCTCCAACCCAAGCCTTCTCAACCATGGTGGGATGGATCAAAGAGCAGGAGATCCGAGGCCAAAGTTTCTCCTCGCCCGCCTATGGAAGGTCACCATGCCGCTAGCTGTGCTATGCTATTATTTGCTCTTGGGTTCAATGGAAGGGCAACTCCAGCCAAAGAGCCAAAAGCACAGCTGAAGGAACTCTTTGACTTCCAATTGTAAGATGATCCAGCCACCCACTTCTCTGCTATAAAGCCGTATTACATAATGAGGGTGACATCACTCTTTAACGTCCAACATACTTTGTGCCCTCCCCACTCCTCTTTCCTGCTCTCCAGGTTACTAGAACACATCAACACACTGAGAATGCCCATCCTGAGCTCTGATAGTCTTGTAATCCTATCCAAGTACTTCCCACTCCCAAAAAGTTTAAGAGTAGCCACTCCCACTGCAAGCCTGATATGAGCCTTCAACTCATAGTAAGATACATTTCAGGTACTGGTGCAGATTAAAAGTGAGTTTATTACTTCTAAAGGAAGACATAAAGTCAGCTGAAGGTATTTGTATTAATTTAAAATAGATGTAAATGCTAACTGGATGACATTTGGCATTATTTGCCTCTCGTTGCTGAAGATGGCCTCAGTAGGGTACTGTTGAGGCAATTTAAACATAGACAACACATACATCACTGTATTATTAAATTCGGAAATGGAAAGTTGGATTCGGATACATTCGGATGCATTGGGATTCGTAAATTCGGATGTGTCCGAATATCCAAATTTCGGAAGATTTGTACGAATTTTGATTCGGAACAAAACAAAATCGCACATGTCTATAAAACACAAAACTCTTTAGTAGAATGACTTGTAGGGTATCACCCATAGGCCTCTTTCCCAACCCAACACTTCCTACAAGTGAGGCCGATGTTGGCTACTTCCACCATGAATTTATTTTCCACATAGTTGTAACGTATCTTCTACGTTCTCATTATCCCGATCCCCTCTTGTCTGCTGAAACATAAATAACTATTCCATCTACGGCAATAACATCTCTCATCACCCCGGGATGATAATAATCATTGTGTTGTATTATATAGAATAATCTGAGTGTTCCAAGACCTGAAGAGTATTAGGACCTTCTAGCCAAGGTGGGGGAAACTAGATCCTGGTTTGTCCCACTTTCTGCTTATCTCTTTTTTTCACGTTTCTTTGGAATATTATTTGCTGTAGCTTTATAAAATAGAACTGTGCCGAAGCTAAGTTATTTGTTGATGTTTGATGATTTCTGTGTGTGTGTTGGAAGGCGAGAAAAGCCTTCCGTAAATATGGTGCTTAAAGTTTATTATATAGTATATCTTGTGTGCTCTTGGTTTAAAAGAGAACTCCTGACTCAATATACAATTCAGCAATGGGCGTGTCACGTGGATGGCCTATTTTACATACAATTTTTTTATTAGACTTATTATTATTAATAATAATAATATTGTATTATTATGATTAGGGATGCACCATATTTTCAAGACCGAGTACGAGTGCCGATACTTTTCCTCAAGGCCTGATACCAATTACCAATACCTTATTTTTAGTGTCGTGACAGTTTTTCTAAAACAATACAGAGTAATAATTTAAGGAGAGTGGTGGAGAGCCAGGGCCCTGTCGCATCTGCGACTCCTGCTACCCGGGTAGTTCTGCCACTGCCTCCAAGCTGTGGAGGGATTACAAATCCAAGCAATACATTATACATTGATACATCGATGCAGAATTCCCCTATAGAGGACTACAAATATCAGAAATACATTCTACAGCAATGCAGAATGGCACTGGCTAAAGCGGACATCCCAGAAATACATTATACAGTAATGCAGAATAATGCCATCAGCTAAAGAGGACTACAAATCCCAGCAATGCATTATACAGCAATGCAGAATAATACCTTCAGCTATAGAGGACTACAAATCCCAGCAATACATTATACAGCAATGCAGAATAATACCATCAGCTAAAGAGGACTACGAATTCCAGCAATTCATTATACAGCAATGCAGAATAATACCATCAGCTATAGAGGACTACGAATCCCAGCAATACATTATACAGCAACGCAGAATAAAACCATCACCTACAGAGGACTACAAATCCCAGCAATACATTATACAGCAATACAGAATAATACCATCAGCTATAGAGGACTAAAAATCCCAGCAATACATTATATAGCAATGCAAAATAATACCATCAGCTATAGAGGACTACAAATCCCAGCAATACATTAGCAGCATTACAGAATGATACCATCAGCTATAGAGGACTATGAATCCCAGCAATACATTATACATCAATGCAGAATAATACCATTAGTTATAGAGGACTACAAATCCCAGCAATATATTATATAGCAATGCAGAATAGTATATAAATTTGCTGCATACTCTGTGCTGCTTTACTGCTCCAGGGTGCTGGCCTGATGTCTTGTGTGGAAGGTCTCAGTAGTGGAGAGGTGCGGGCAGGCTCTGTAAACAGGTGCCACTTGGTTCCCCTTAGAAGGCTCCCGCGAGGTCCCCAGGAAGCATGGGACCTCAGGCAGCCAAATTGAATAAAGTGCTGGTATTGGTTTTTAGTATTGGGGCATTTTCACAGGTACTTGAAAAAATGCCCAGGATTGTTGCATCCCGAATTATTATTATTATTATACATTTCTCATACATTTTCAGATGACCTTCCTTCTGTACACAATGACATTGGACTAACTGACTGCTAACCTTCAGTACAGGCCCTTCTGTTGCTCATAATAAAGGGAGACTATAATATAAAGTTTTTATCACATATTTTGCAATTTCATGCTCTTATTTACCTGAATTTTTGTACATGACTTTCATACTTTGGTTTGCTTACTGTACCATATCTGTATATGCACATGTGTACATGCTCCCTCCAGTGACTCCAGTGACTATCTATATATTTAGAAATATTTTCAGCATTTCCAGTTTTAGGAGATCATATATAGCAGGGATGTGCAACTCCGGTCCTCCAGCTGCTGTGGAAATACAAGTCCCATGAGGCATTGCAAGACTCCGACAGTCACAGACACGACTCCCAGAGGGCCAGTGTTCTATCAAATTCTCTAACTCGCCGAGACCTCCAACTCCCTTCAGTGCGCCTGCACAGCCACCCAAGAGAAGTATTAAAGGAGAACTATGGGGTAAGTGTTTTTCCCCATAGTTCTCCTCGGGGTCAAGGGAGGACATAAACTAGCGACCTCCCGTCACCCAAAGCTCAGTATACCGTGAGCTGTACTGAGACTGCCCCAGCTGGGACGGATCCCGACATTACTGTCGAGATCCACCCAGCTGCGTGATTGACAGCTGGCTCTGCCTATCTAGTGAAAATTACTCACCTCATAGTTCTCCTTTAAGCTCTACAATTTGTGGCAGTGCGTGCCTGCACGGGCACCTGGTGCCACAAGCACCGACGGGAGTTGGAGAACTCGATGATCATTTTGAAAGCGCACAGGCGCACCTACGGCAACTGGAGAATCCAACGAGGATTGCAAAACAGTGACGGCTGGCGCACTAGCGCCATAAAGTCTAAATCTACAACGGACGTGACGTCACGAGTTGGAGATCTCGACGAGTTGGCCACCTCGACAGAACACTGGAGTTGCCCACACCTGATATAGAGGTTAATTTATTAAAGTTTGCATGATGGCCAAGATGGTGCTGGCGAGTTTGGGAAATATCTTTACTTTTATAAATTACCCCATGGTGTATTTTCAATGAGCACAGAATGATAATGTTATTGCAGTGTTTTCTTTCATTTTGTTTAATGATCTTTATATTTTAAATAATTGTTCTTATATATTTGTATTATTGTATTAAATATAAATATTTCTGGTTTAACCACTAGAGGGAGCTCTGTATTACAGCCCAGCTTCATTCCACCTCCAAAACTAACCTCCGGCCTTCCCTTCAGTCTTGTACAGCTGCTCCGGCTCCTCTCCTGGACTGAAATTACTTCCTCTGATTTCACTGCACACTGTGAGTTTCTCGCAATGTTCATTAGAAGCTGCAGACACTTCCTGGCTGGAGGACCTCCATCTAGTCCTTTCCTCCCCAACCTAACTGTCTACGTTTCAGTCATTGGATTTCAATTTGATCAATCACGGAGGCTGAGCTTCACATGTGGGTATTAAACAGAGTGGTCTGCATGCAAATGCCGCTTGTTTAGGAATAACCACTCATCCAGACTGACACCCACTCATATAGGAATTTTGATGTTTGCATAACTCCCAAGGGCCACCCCACTACCAGACATACTTGGGGGGGATGGGGGCAAAAGGGTATGAAAACATTCTTAGTAAGTTTCCCTATGTATGTGAACGTTCTCATTTATCCAGGAATATATATGGTATATCTGGAAAAAATAAGTCAAGGCAACTGGACTTTCTGTATTTTTCTTGAAGCTGTTTCACTGGTCATCCGACCAGCTTTCTCAATTCAGAATGACTTGTACCAAAATTATCTGGGAATAAATATGGTGAATGTTGCTCCAATCCACATAAGCTGTTAGTCACAACCAGATTTGCATAATTGGAGCTAGGAGGTGTTATTAACCCGCCCAGAGTGACCTTTTTCCTTTAGATGTGGGTACACTGCTGAATCCTGACCAGAGGGTTTGGTTATTCTATGCTGTGCCATACACTGGTGTAGCTGCTGTTTTGTTTCAAGAAAAATACAGCATGTCCAGTTGCCTTGACTTATTCTTTTCCAGATAAAAGTTTCCTTACCCTGTTGCAGCCCCCCAAGTAGATCTGTTAGTGGGCTGGTCCCTGGGAGGAGTTATGCACATATCAAAAGTCCAATTAAAGTCCAACTGACCTTTTAGTTTAGATCAGCCAAGCACATTCCAGGTGCATCAAAGCAAAAGGTATTCAATGCCATAATTTGTTTTCTTTAGAAATCAGAAAAATCCTAAGTAGTTAAGCCTGTTCCATGCCAGCATGCAGTAGAGAAGGACCTTTGCTCTTTATGTGGAAGCAGTGGTCTCTCTGCAGAGGTCTGACACGCCACCTGCTGAGCCAGAGCTATAGCTCTGCACACAGAAAATATCGCTAATTGGAGAGCTCCAGCTCTGATTCAGCAGGTTGCATGTTGGTCCTCTGCAGAGAGACCACAGCTTCCATACAGAGAGAAAGGACCTTTCTCTACAGCATGGTGGCAAGGGACAGACTTTTCTACTTGGGATCCCCAAGTAGATCTGTTAGTGGGCTGGTCCCTGGGAGGAGTTATGCACATATCAAAAGTCCAATTAAAGTCCAACTGACCTTTTAGTTTAGATCAGCCAAGCACGGCTGTTTCTGCTTTCTTTAGTAGGCAGGGGAGAGACTTTTCTACTCAGGCGTTGCATTATGAGGAGAAGATGTTAAATTCAACCTTTGTGTATCACTGCAAAGTAGGAATGAGCTCAGGTACGAAACGGAGCTGCTTGGAACGTAGAAGCTACATAGGGCCACCCACCCAATTAACTGCCCAGCTTCACATAAACAAAGGGGTGGGATGCTCGTGCTGATGCAATTTTTTCTTAATCAAAATGGCTGACTAGTTAGTTGCTCAACTTAGCACCCCTCCCTCTCTTCATGAGAAGTACGCAGTAGAAATAGAAACCAAGATGGCGCCTCACATGGCCATATTAGGCCAATGTCATTCACCAAATCTAGCCATTTAGCCAAAGGTCAATGATGTCACTGCATTTCTTCCCTTTGCTGACGTGCAACTTGAGCCGATTGGGTGGCAGTGGAAGGGGCTGCCTTCTGTGTTTGGAGCTCGGGTATGGACCAGGTCTGAACCTGAGCTCATCCCTTCTGCAGTATACATACAGGTGAAACTCGGAAAATTAGAATATCGTGCAAAAGTTCATTTATTTCACTCATGCAACTTAGCCGTCTACCAGGAGATTTTGAAGCACTTCATGCTTTCTTCCACAGACGAGCTCTATGGGGATGCTGACTTCATTTTCCAGCAGGACTTGGCACCTGCCCACACTGCCAAACATTTTCTGAAATTGTGGATCTGGGTTTTCATGAGCTGTGAGCCATAATCATCACAATTATGACAAATCACATCTTGAACTATCTTGCATTGCATGTAATGAGTCTATCTCATATATTAGTTTCACCGTTTAAGTTGCATTAGTGAAATAAATTAACTTTTGCACGATATTCTAATTTTTCGAGTTTCACCTGTATATGGCTATCACCAGGCACATATAATTATAGTTTATACATAGTAACAAAGTACCCCTTCAGAGTAAAGCTGTCATAAGAGCAATACAGGGGCTTCTATTGATGAAAGCCTTCTGAAAACGCTAGGTGTCTGCTTGTACTGTCAGAGAAAAGCAGCGCAGTTATTATGCAGTTCCACTGAACCGGAAGTAGTATCTGCAAATGTAATAAACATGGCTGCCAGCACACAAACCTATGTGCAAATCATACCCCCTTTTTTTCTTTTTAACACTATCATCACTTAATGATGAGATCATGTGCATTACATCGATCATACAAATATATGTAATCCAAAAAAAAAAGTAGTAAAATGATTATAGTTCCCATTAAAGATACAGCTCAGTATGCAAAACCTCATCTGGTAACTTGTGCCTTGTTTGGAGTTCTCCTTTAAGCCCTATGCGCTATTGATTTGCCTATTGCTAAGGCTTATTTATATTATGTACATTCTCCACCTGTCGCTCAAAGGCATCTTTATATATTCAGCATCTATGCCATTGCTATGAAATAGGATTGTGCTAAAACTGACATTTTTATGTTATTTTTTTTCCCCTTTCCTCGTTCTTGTACGGATTTCCCTACCGTGAAGCGTATCCTGAAGCTTCGCCGTAGAATCATTTATTGTACCTGCAAAGGGAAAATAAAAAATGGAGAGTTGAGAAGGAAGAGGTATATTTTCTATATATATGTCAATATGTTTTGCTCATTTGGTTTCCCCTAAGGAATCTGTTATCATTTGCATCTGCCTGCTGCTGGGTGTATCCTGGCCACAGAGCAGAAGAGCAACCAATAAGATATTGTTATGATTGTCTATGTCTTCGTGGCCACTCACTAGGAGGTTCATGGCCAGTTTTGCATGCTGGGAGAGGACATATATATTCATGGCGGACCATGTAAGGTTCTCTTTCTCCCCTGGGCTCCAGCCTGGGGGGAGGCTGCTACTGACTGACTGATTTGGCTAGGCCTGAAGCCTAGGGGACTAGCCATGTGCTCAAACTTAGGCCTGAGTCTGGGTGCCCAGTGACTGATACAAGGATGTAGATGACAGAGTAACTTCAACAGGCCTGGGGAACCTGAGAATTGAGCCTCTGCTGTAACTGGAGAGTCTGTTGCATATATGGACTTGTAACTTCTGATTCGAATACTGCTTAGCCAGGGGTTCTAAACACAGATTGCCATATTTGGCCTAAAGGTCCTAGTCTGTGGTGGCAGCAGATACTTTGTTCTTCCACTTAAAAGAGTCTACACTATTCTGAATGTTCCTAGCTTTAAACCTCTGTCCCTGAAGTTCTACAATAAAGTTCCATCCGCATCATATCTACAGTCTGGATCTCCCTTTATCAGTTGCCACAGCAGGGTTTTAAGTACTACTGGGGCTGCTAGGTTATTACTATCCTGACATCGGCTAAGTAAGACCAGTTTATCCAGTGGCTCCTTCAGGGTGAGCAATATATACACATACACTGATCAGCCATAAGACTATGACCACCTGCCTAATACTGAGTAGGTGCCCCTTTTGCCACCAAAACAGCCCCCCCTGACCTGTAAAATGGACTCCACTAGACCAATGAAGGTATGCTGTGGTATTTGGCACCAAGCCATCAGTAGCAGATCCTTTAAGTCCTGTAAGTTGTGAGGTGATCGGCCTTCATGGATCGGACTTGTTTTTCCAGCAAATCCCATGGATGCTTGAGATTTGGAGAATATGGAGGTCAAGCCAACACCTCAAACTCATTGTTGTGTTCCTCAAACCATTTTGGAACCATTTTTGCAGTGTGGCAGGGCGCATTATCCTGCTGAAAGAGATCACTGCCATCAGGGAATACCGTTTCCATAAAGGGGTGTACTTGGTCAGTAACAATGTTTAGGTCGGTGATACGTGTCAAAGTAACATCCACATGAATGCGAGGACTCAAGGTTTCCCAGCAGAACATTTCCCAAGGCATCACACTCCCTCCACCGGCTTGTCTTCCTCCCATCCTGCATCCTGGTAGCATCTCTTCCCCAGGTAAGTGACGCATGCGCACCTGGCCATCCACATGATATAAAAGAAAACATGATTCTGTCATTGCTGATCACCTTCTAAAAATGCCATCTGCCTGGTCATGTTGATCCTCTATTTTCAGTGCTTTCTAAGTCTTGGATCCCATTGCTCCATTCAGTTGCCAGTAGCAAAGAAACACAGCCTTCTGTAAACTCTGATTCTCTTCAGTCAGAGCTTACGTGGGGCTGAGGATTCTCCCCGCACCATGGGACAGTGCTGGTGATTGGCTGCAACGTCACATGGGGGCGGGAAGCCTGAGTGACATTTAAAAATAGTCTACCGGATTGAGTCAGCAGCCGAGCACCAGTTAGGAACCTCCAAATTGAAGCCCATGCTCAGTTTATGCCCACAGGGGTTAGGAATTAAAAAAATAGCCATGACCCAGAATGGTCTCTCAAGGAGTCAATAGGCCACATACCAAAAATAGTTCACTAACACAGCAATGTTTGGAGCCCCCCATCTTTTCAGGGAAAAGCTGAAGACAGCATCCATTATGTTTTCCTGTGCCACCCCACTCATTGAAGATGGCCATTACCTTAATAAAGAATTCCTAATTAGACCCAGCTGGCACTGAGCTCCTCCACTAAATGACAGCCAAGAAGTCAGCTAATTAGGGATCTAAACGTCCCCTTTACCGGAGTCAGTCAGTGTATGTGGTGATCCATGGAGATCAGATCATCTGTTGTCCCAACCAAATGAGCATCCTAAGGGCCTCATTAAAGGAGAACTATGGGGTTAAGGCTTTTCCACACAAACTAGCATCCTCCCGTCACCCTAGGCTCAGCTGCTGCTCCCGGTATACTGAGACGCCGCAGCTGAAGCGGATCCGGCCAATTATGCCGGTATCCGCCCAGCTGCGTGACTGACAGCTGGCTTTGCCTATCTAGAGGCAGAGCCAGCTATACCCTCCCCCGTCCGTTCCGCCAGTCAGCGCTGGCGGATCGGAGCCGGGAGGGGGGAATCCATCCCCTCCCATCACGGCAGAGAGCCGTGACAGGATCGAGAGGTGAGCGAACGCCGGTATGTGTTCGCTCACCTCCCGATCTACTGAGCCGACCTGTGACAGTCTCATTGTCACAGGTCGCTAGAACTATGAGGTGAGTGAAAAGCACCCACCTCATAGGTCTCCTTTAAAGTATTTTCCATCAGAACAAAAATGTTTAGAAGACTTTTTGTATTTTGATAAAAAAGTGACGTAATTTGGTAAAATAGGCAAACACAAGAAGGACCAAGCTGCTTCACAGGTAGAACTCACCAATGTCATTGTTTCACATAGTCCTCATAAGTAAGGACAGTTGAAAGTGATAGTTTTAATTTCCCTGAAATTTTTTAATATAAAAAAGACCAAAAAATTGAAATTTCAATAAACAGAACACAAATGACAATCATATGGGGGAAAAAATGGGGAAAGACGTAAACACAACACTAAGGGGCACATTTATAAAGCAGTTATTGTGCCTTTCAAAAGATATTTACTGGTGGTGAATCAATCACTGTCATTTAAAACACCAGGAAGATAACCCTGTAGTGAATGTTTGGTGAATATCAGATTCACTGCTTTATAAATATATATTTTAATGAAATAAACAAAACCAGCCTTTCTCAACCAAGGCAGCCTTTTGTGCCTTCTGGCTACCTCGCGGTGCCTCGAAATTTGTATCCACTGTCATGTTGTGAAGGTGGAAAGGCCCCTCATGTGAAAGACGGGGACTCTGATGTGAAGAGGGGCTTCTGATGTAAAGAGGGGCTCCTAGTGTGAGAGGGGGTGACTCTGTTCTGAAAGGAGGGGGCTCCTCATGTGAAGGGGGGGGGGCTCCTGATGTAAAGAGGGGCTCCTAGTGTGAGAGGGGGTGACTCTGTTCTGAAAGGAGGGGGCTCCTAATGTGAAGGGGGGGGGCTCCTGATGTAAAGAGGGGTTTCTAGTGTGAGAGGGGGTGACTCTGTTGTGAAAAGAGGGTGCTCCTAATGTGATGGGGGGCTCCTGATGTAAAGAGGGGCTCCTAGTGTGAGAGGGAGTGACTCTGTTGTGAAAGGAGGGGTCTCTTAATGTGAAGGGGGGCTCCTGATGTAAAGAGGGGCTCCTAGTGTGAGAGGGAGTGACTCTGTTGTGAAAGGAGGGGTCTCTTAATGTGAAGGGGGGCTCCTGATGTAAAGAGGGGCTCCCAGTATGAGAGGGGGTGTCTCTGTTGTGAAAGGAGGGGGCTCCTAATGTGAAGGGGGGCTCCTGATGTAAAGGAGGGCTCTAACGTGAAGGTGGGTTTTCAGTATAAATCTGCTTACCAGGTGT
Source organism: Nanorana parkeri (assembly GCF_000935625.1). Taxonomy (NCBI): domain Eukaryota; kingdom Metazoa; phylum Chordata; class Amphibia; order Anura; family Dicroglossidae; genus Nanorana; species Nanorana parkeri. The sequence goes on along the minus strand of NW_017306861.1, from coordinate 446,416 downwards.
ATAAAAACAAAGGGCATTCAAACTCTTTCTTTAAAAAATAGTCACAGCCTAGTAGAAGAGCTTGTCCCCTGCCAGCATGACCCTTGTGCTCTGTGTTGAAGCAGTGGTCTCTCTGCAGAGGTCTGCTGCTGAATAAGTAAGTAATAACTCTTCAATCAGCAAAGCTTAAAGTCTCTGCTGATTGGGGAGCTTTAGCTTTGTCTCAGCAGCGGCTGTGTGTCAGACTACTGCGTCCACATAGAGCACAAGGGTTCTTCTCTACAGCATGCTGCCAGTGGACAGGCTTTTCTACTCAGCCATACATCGGCTGTCTTTGGTTCCCTTCAGTTCAGCCGTGGCTGCTTTCTAAAGAAAGAGTTTGCACATCTTTTGTTTTTATGCAAAGGGAACATATCCAGCTGATGTAAACTAAAAGTTCCATTGGGCTTTTAAAGGGTATCTATGGTCCAAAACTAAAAATACATTTGTATTTTCCCGGGTCTGCCAAAGGAGTGTACCCGGGCACAGGATTCCAAAACCGGACTGTCCGGGTCATTCCCGTACGGGTGGCAACCCTAATTTCTATATTGAATTTCTATAAGTTCTATCTCACTCCTAATAACCAGATCCATCTAGAAGTTTGAAACTTACTTATTGAAGACGCCCATAGGATGTATTTCCTCAATGCACTGACACTATTTCACTTGAATATGAACTTCCTTGCGTCACCATATTGTGCAACTTAACACCTGAATAATGTAACATGATGGGATATGCAGTCTTGAGAAGTGGAGATTGCATCACATCAAGCAGCAGGGAAGGAGATGCAAAGCACACTGGGAATCCAGGAAGTTGGTGAAAGTGATGGATTGACGGAAGGCAGGACTCGTTACATAAAATGGATTTCTTTCAAGCTTTGATTGCCTAAAAAAAACAACTCTAGTCTGTATTCCTATTACAATGCTGATGGTATAACAGGAGAGGATATGCTGGGACTCCTTTAAAGGGTTTCTAAACCCTCCGTTTTTTTGCATATAAGGCTAGCAAGCATGCTTAATGCGACATGGATTTGTGCGTTGAACCAAGTGAATTTCCATAACACCCCCTGTGCCCGGGCCCCATAGCGGCCGCCTGGGTCGCTATGGCGATTGTTACGCCACTGCTAGCAAGCAGTAAGGACGGGCTCGGGCGTGTTCGCAGCTCCACGTGCCGAGCCCGCCAGGAAACAGACAGTGCGCAGTGCCAATCACAGGTACTGAGACATTCTCCCGATCCGCAGCTGCAGAGATCGGGAAATGTCTCAGTGCCTGTGATTGGCGCTGCACGCTGTCAGCTTCCTGGTGGGCTCGGCACGTGGATCACTAGCAAGCAGTAGATATATACAAAAAAAAAATTTTTAAACACTTTAAAAGCGGTTTAAACTTACCTGTGTCTTCCCCGCGCGCTCCCGTCCGAGAATCCGAAACTGCTCGGGCGGCCGCAAAGCATCTTGGAGCGGGCGCATGCGCAGTTCTGATTTTCGGCCAGGAGACGAGGAGAGACACAAGGTAAGTCTATGGACGCGTGCACCCGCATGCAGACACCGTGGGACAGGAAGTGCCAGCAAGCACAGAGGAGTCAGCGCTGGATCGGACACACGCCGCAGCGCTGGAGAGAAGGCTGAAAAGGACAGGAAAGTAGAAGAAGATCGGATTAAGAGATATCATTTAAGGTAAGTGCTTACACTAACATTGGGGGAAGGGGAACAAAAATTATCCTTTAATGTCACTTTAAGTTCACCAAGGTATATACAGCTATTTATCCATTTACCAGTACCCCCCTGGGCCCGGTGTACAGATTATTGTAGGAAGCAAAAAAATGTGGCACGCTATCTTTTAATTTCAGACTCTTTATGGGAAGATATTTGTTTTTATTTTATTGATACTTGTAAAAAACAAAAAGCTGAACCCGTCACGCAGGAGCAGGACCAGGACCAGGGCAAGTAATAAAAGGCCAGCGGTGTAGTATTCCTGAATCCTTCCACATGCACGTTAGTTTTCCTTTAAATATCATCCCAGCAAACATTGGCGTGCCATGCCAAACACTACGGCGAGATGGTCTTGTTGTCAGAAGCTGCTTCCTCGGCATTGCAGTAACATAACTCACTAATCTAAAACCTCTCACTCCTCCTTAATAGCTCTGCAGTGCTAAAACTCAATTTCCTGCGAAAATTGTCTGTGTCAGATTAATGTGACATTTGGGGCCCCGCACAGGACGCCAATTAGGCAGAATCCATAAACCCGCGACTGCCATTCATAAATTGTTCCCGCTTATTGTTTTTCAAAGTTAACCAAAAGTTTACTTTGCTGTAAGGGGACGGTGACACAGAGAAAAGGGAAAGGTCCTCAGTTCATTGTTTGGACAGTGCCGGGACCATTTTTATAGGGTGGCCAATTTGTAGCATCTTCTTTTTTGCTGATGTGGACGGCGGCGGGGGTGTAAGTGCATGAAATATTGATGGTCTGCCTGCTCCCATCTATCTGCAATGACGGCGGTGGCGTGGAGGGGGTGTCTTCTATTGTCTATACCAGGAATGTCAAATTGAAATACAACAGTGGGGCCATATGGAATGGAATCGGCCGCCAAGGGGCCACATTTTCTTTTTCTGCTGCAAAGGCTTCAAGAGTCACCAAACTGGAAGAAGTAAGTTCGGGAGTTCTGGTTTTCTTCTGACTTCACTGGCTGCATACTTTCATTACATTACAGTGACTGAACTTGGCCATGCACTGTTAAATTAAAAGCCACTGAAATGTATAGGTTCCCCCCAGGGTGCACCTTTAGTAGTGGTGCCACTTGGTGTGTGGATGGATGACTTCTCCCCTGGAGCAACTCTGAACCTTTGCCCCGGATGACAGAGGCACTGGCTGTCTGAATACTCAAACAGAGGCTGCAGATGATTGGATGCAGCCGCTGTCCAGCCGACACTTTTCCACCCAGCTCCTTCAATTGCTTGACAAGCCGCCAACTGATAGGATTGTAGGCCAATTCCTGTGTATGGGTAAGAAGATCTTCTACTGGCAACATTTTTATTAGCCCTTGCAGTGGGGCTATGCCTGCACTGCAAAGGGTTAACTACTTGTTTTGGTCTAGGGAGGAAAATGAAAAAGTTATACTCACCCGATCCTCGCATTGGCTTGCTCTCAGACCGGTCCTTCCATCCTTGCTCCCCCTCTGCAGTGGTCTAAGGTCTCTCCCTAAGTAATTCTCATTCTCAGGTACTGTTCCAAGAGCAGAGAGTCTGCTCTTGGAACAGTCCCTGGAGCCTCTTGCCCCTCTGGGCACCAAGGGACATACCATCTAGGGGTATCCCCAGGCGTGGTGCCGCTCCAGGTGACACCCCACTGGGATGTCATCATGCACGGGAATGACGTCATCGTGCACACGCAATGTCATCACGCTCTTGCATAATGAAGTCATGCATGCTTACCTGCCAGCGGCCATCATGGTAATAGACGCCGGCTAAGAGAGGAGGTGACATTTACCCGACGCTATAAGGTATGCCGCCGGGTTATGCGACCCGCACTCTCCGCACCACCTTTGTAATACCACTGATACCATTGCTGAAGCATAGAGGGAGACAGACAGGAGGAAGTGTGGTTACAGCTGGCCGGCTCTGAGGATCAGGTGAGTATAACCTTATTTTCCTCTGTGGCAGGGTAAGCCAATGCCACGGTGTATTATGGCGACTTTGGCACCCAGGACTCTCAGCCAAAGAGGCTGAAAGGGTCCAGAATATAAACATCCTGCTGGTTCGACAACTGCCGAATGGGCCGGTGTGCGCACGCACACACAGCCTGTTTGCAGTCATCGTAAGCCCGCCCCTCATTGCAGTCATCGTAAGCCCGCCCCTCAGGGGGGCAGGCTTGCGATGATCGCAAGTCTGATCTGCCTGTCCAAGATGGGCAGATCTTAAGTTTATTTTAAATTACTTTACAACCCTCGCAAGACTAAGGTCTTGCGATGGTTGTAAAGTGTATGGGCACCTTTAGGGCTCTGGGTGGGATGAGATCTCCAGTCCCGGGGCCAGGTGTTACCAATGACCAGTATAGCTGGATCAGGTGGCTAAGAGCAGCCTTATTAGAAGCCAGCCCAGTGCTCAGAGTGGTGTGTGCGCAGGAGGCACACGGACACACGCAGACTCGGGTGCGTGCTGGACGCACAAGGAACAGCCAGGGGGAGGCTTGGAGAGGTCAGGAAGGTTGGTAACCCTAGGACCTGTGGTACACACTGCTAAGAGAGCAGATTGAGGGCTCACGAGGGGTGAGCAGCATGAGTGTATTGGAGCTGTGGAAAGCTACAGAGCGAAGCTGAAAGACTGTCATTTATGTTGCGGTTAGAAACCGTCTTGTGCACAGGGGAGGTCTACCCTATGGATGGAATTATATATTTGTGTTTGACCTTATAATAAACTGCATTTTACTTGACTTACCTGGACTACAGTGGAGTGTCCTTGTTACACCTCCTTAGACCAAACTGAGTAGCTGCACTGCAAGGGTTAATAAAAATGTATTAAAGTTCTTCAATAAATAATGAGTCAAGAGGTAGACAGCTAAATAGCATTTCAAAAAGGAAGGTCAGCTATAACACCCCTCACGGATCAATACCCCTCACACTGTCACGGGAGCTGGTGTTGCCATTTAAAGGAAAAGTCCACCTTTTTTTTGATAAAGCCTTGTTTTCTTTGTGTTTCATGTCATACAGTGGCTCCTCACAATTTGACCTCTGGCTCTGTGCACTGCGCTAGGACAGAGGAAAGCAGCCAGCTATAGGAGCAATAGATAAACCCAGATCCCCCTGGATCTCCAATGAGCTGCTACTGGTAATCCATATGGACGTTCCATCACAAACACCCGTTTTGGGTTTCCAGAATCACTGTTTTTATCATTGTCAGGTCCTTCTTTAAATTCTGACACAGACCGCACAGCGTAGGTTCTCATAATTCCATCCTGTTATGCTCAATGTCATTCAGCATCTCGAGCAATAAGTGAGATCGCTGTGATTTATCAGCCTTCCTGAAAGTGTTATACAGATATCCGCATGGTCTTCCCGTGAGACTCCGACACTTACATATAACCTGAACGAATCTGCAATGCTGAGAGATTCCCCAACGCTTATCACATCATTACATCTCCTCCACAGAGAAATGCCTCTCGTCTCCTACAGGGGCAATTTTACCCAGAAGAGTGTCATGGACACCAATTACACGGCTCACCAGCTCTCCGAGCACCCGAACCACTTCCTGATATGATGGTAAAAATACAAAATATTATTATTAGTAGAGAAATAGAAAAGTTGCTGTTGTGTTAGGGGGTTGGATGGGGTGTTGGGGGGTTGGATGGGGTTCTGCAAAGTTGGACCGTACTCGGCACATCAGATGTACTTTAATTAAAGATAAATAAAGGGTCTGGCACAGTTTGGGAGGGGGACCCCCTTCCTTTTTTTTTCTTTTAGTAACATCATTTTTTTAATCTACCTCAGAGGTAGCGAACAGAATAACCGACCTGAATGCCGATCGGTTGTGCTCAGAAGACAAAGGGGTCTATTCACAAAGCTGCCGTAGGCAGCCGAGTGAATAACCGACCCGAAGTGAAGTGAGCCGAACACCGACTAAAATCAGCCGTACATCGGCTTGCTGCTGCTGGCTTCATGTCGGCCGAACATGCTCAGCATGTTCGGCCGACCCAAAGTGCAGAAGGAGTTCGACTCAGCTGATCCAACATCTGGATCGTCTGAGCTGAACCTCCGGCAGGCTACTCACTGCTGTTCGTATAGCCAATAGCAAACTAGCTATTGCACCCGCCCTCTGCTGCTGTCAATCACTGGAAGGGGACCTGATGGAGAACTTCAGGTCCCCTCTGCTGATTGACAGCAGCAATGGGCACGTGCAATAGTTTGCTATTGGCTATTGCAAATTGAAAAAGCCAATAGGAATGTAGCTATGCATTCCTATGCTGTGTTTTTTTTTATTCTGACGGCAGCCAACGGCTCCGATGTCAGAAGAAAAAAAAAAGACAACAGAGCAGGGAAAACAGAGCAGAGTAAACCTTTCTGGGAGAAAGTATTTCTCTCCTGGGCGGCCAGGAGCCACTATCTAATAGCGAGAGACTCCTGGAGTGTCCGGGAGAGTTGGGGTGTCTGGAAATCAGCGTCCCTGGTCACCTGGTAACCAAAGACGCTGATCTGTCTGTGCAAGTGGCCGGAGCCAGAGTGAGATGACGGCTGGCTCCGTCGAGCAGTCAGTATTAGCTGCCGGCCAGCTTCGGCTTTCACCTCGGCTCAGTCGAGCCGAAGCATATGCCTTCGGCTTGACTGAGCCCCTCGGCCAACTTCAGGAGCTATACAAGCTATAGTGAATAGCCCGTACAGCAGCCCTTCAGTCCTACTGAACCGAAGGGGTCCTGGGGTCGAAGCTAGCCGAAGGATCAGTCGAAGGTACGGCTGGATCCTTCAGCAGCTTTGTGAATAGACCCCATAGTTACAGTCAGCAACACAATCAGTATGCTGCTGCATCTCCAACAATCCTAACCTAGGGGCTTATTCAATAAGCTGCCGAAGGCAGCCAAGTGAGTACCCGGGCTGAAGTGAAGGGAGCCAAACCGCGGTCGGCTATTCAGTTCAGCCAGGTACGGCTGATTTCAGCCATACATTGGCTGGCTTTGGTTCCCTTCTGTTCAGCCGAACATGCTCAGCACTAGATGGCGCTGTAGTGCAATGTTTCTGTCTGCATACTTATCTATGATCTTTGTGTTTCCTGTTTGAAGCTATATTCCTGTATACATGTATGCCACGTTCTTCTGAGCAAGTAAAACATAATTCAGCATTCCTCAAGACCTCAGTGCTTCATCTAAAAACATAACCAACAAGGATGACGTTGGTAAGTACCAGTACACTTTATGGGCCCAAGTTATGACTCTTCACTAAAATGTATCCGCCTTTGAAAGCAAAGTACAATGAAAGCATTCTAGAAAAGACGTTCTATACATCTGTCCTTTCCACTGGCACACCTTTCCAGTCTTTAAAGCCCGCCTGGGACTTACATAAGCTTTATATACAGATTTCACCAGATGCCGCAGAGCAATGGGGACGTTACACCCACCTGCTGCAAAAGCTCCCGGGAAATGAAAAGTTCCAGAATGTGACAGCAGCCCGTCCTTCGGGAATAGCACTAAAATATCTTCTATGGGTGAAGGTAAAGTACAGGCACGCTAAGTCAGCTGTGAGCATGATTTGTACTGTCCCGAAAGAGAAAGAGAGAGAGAAAGGGGGAGAAAGAGAGATTAAAGGAGAACTATGGGGTTAAGTCTTTTCCCCATAGTTCTCCTTGGGGTAACGGGAGGACACAAACTAGCGTCCTCCCAGCAGCGTGACTGACAGCTGGCTCTGCCTATCTAGAGGCAGAGCCAGCTGTACCCGCCCCCTCCCCCCGTCCGTTCCGCCAGTCAGCGCTGGCAGATCGGAGCGGGGAGGGGGGAATCCAGCCCCTCCCCTGTCACGGCAGAGAGGATCAAGAGGTGAGCGAACGCCGGTATGTGTTCCCTCACCTCCCGATCTACTGAGCCGACCTGTGGCAGTCTCATTGTCACAGGTCGGCTAGAACTATGAGGATGAGTGAAAAGCACTCACCTCATAGTTCTCCTTTAAGGCAGAGAGAGAGAGAGAAAGGGGGGAGAGAGAGAAAGGAAGGGAGGAAGGAAGGAAGAAAGGAAGAAAAAGGAAAACAGAGAAAGAGACGAAGAAAGAAAGAAAGAAAGAAAGAAAGAAAGAAAGAAAGAAAGAAAGAAAGAAAGAAAGAAAGAAAGAGAAAGAAAGGGAGAGAAAGACAAAGGGAGAAAGAAAGAAAGAAAGAAAGAAAGAAAGGGAGAGAAAGACAAAGGGAGAAAGAAAGAAAGAGAGAGAGAGAGAGAAAAAGAAAGAATGAAAGGAATAAGAAAGAAAGAAAGAAAGAAAGAAAGAAAGAGAAAGAAAGGGAGAGAAAGACAAAGGGAGAAAGAAAGAAAGAGAGAGAGAGAGAGAAAAAGAAAGAAGGAAAGGAACGGGAAAAGAAAGGGAAAGGAAAGATTGGATGGAATTCATCCTATGCTGACACATACTGTATATGCGTAGAGCAGGTATCACTGTTATATACTGGAAGTACGCTCAATCATGTGCCCCCGGCAATGTCACTGAGCTGTGACTGGCAGCACCGGCTCACTTAGCAATATTCAGGAGTTTGTAAGATTGGCTTCCAATCATATGATCACTGTGTCAGCCAATCATAGTGATTTGGAAGCCAAGAAAACACCCTGGGGGGTGACACTAAGGGGCTAAAAGGGAGGCATAATGCAGGAAACATTGAACATTATTTTTTTCTAAGGCATATTTATTGTTGTGGGCTGCTGTGTGTTTCATATGGTGGGATGAAATTCACACCAGTGCACATGGGGCCTTAAAGATAGAGGAACGACACAAGAAAAAAATAGAAAGCACGTGTAAAACCAACATCACTGCATGTTAACGATGAGGACTAATGTGATATCAAATACAAACATACTTCTCAATCCTGCAGTAAAACTGCATGTAGTTTCATGAGCACAACTGTGAGCGGTGCTGATGGTGGTCAATGTAATAGATAGATTGGTGTGTTTAACTAATGAGCATTATTGCTGCACAAACTGGCGACATCACTGTCACTTTTGGCCTGCCTTTGCAGTATTTATTCAGCATTACTCCTCTTCCATGCTCCTTGTGTAAAAGATCCCTTGTAATAAGCAGCTCAGGCACAGTTTAAGCCAGTTGTTAATTAAAGAGGATTAATAAAATATTAATGGCGTGCCCGCGGTGCGGCTTGTTTAATGGGGATGTTTGCGCGTTTGATCAAGTCGAACATCTATAATAATGAAAATTGTTCTAGCAGCTCGTCCCTGTATTATTGAGGGGGGCTGAGGGGGAGATGACACAATAGGTTTACTCTCTGATCACAGATGAACCGGGGATTAAATATTTATTTACTAAGCAGGATTTGAGTCCCCAGAGCAGAAAGGGTTTTGCTGCGGCTGCACGCGCCTTCAGAAAAAGGACTTCATACAAGGGTATTGAAATGCTTTCACAAAGACTTCTTTAATTAAATACGAGGTTGCTGTTTTTTGAAACTAGTCTGCAGAAAACACCGACAGTAAACCAATAAACAGGATCTCTATTAAATGAAATGTATTGCGTTTTTGGGCGTATTTACTGTTTATTTATTATGGTCAGGAAAATGGTGAAGAGTTAACTTGGCTTAGTGAACGAGGTGAAACTCTAATGACTTCCACCATCCCATCATGGGTGAGCAAAAAGTAGGGTCATGATTGCCAATTTGTTTCCCATGAACTGTCATTTTTCCCTATTTGTTGCCCATGTGTTACCCCCATTGCCCTTTTATTTCCTGCAAAGTATCACAATTTCTTCTAGGTATTGTCATGATTGCCAGTTTGTCATTTGTCCCTATTTGTTGCCCATGTATTACCCCCATTACCCCTTTTTTGTCCACAAAGTATCACAATTACGCCCACGTATTGTCACGATTGTCTATTGTTGTGTGAGTATTGTCATAACTGCCAATTTGTTTCCAAAGAACTTCCATTATTGCCTATTTGTTGCCCATGTATTACCCCCATTACCCCTTTGTTTCCTGCAAAGTATCACAATTTCTCTTAGGTATTGTCACGATTGCCTATTGTTGATTGAGTATTGTCATGACTGCCAATTTGTTTCCCATGAACTGTCATTATTACCTATTTCTTGCCCATGTATTACCACAATTACTCCTTTATATCCCACAAAGTATCACAATTTTTCCCACGTATTGTCATGATTGTCTATTGTTGTCCGGGTATTGTCATGACAGCCAATTTGTTTCCCAAGTTTTGCCATTATTGCCTATTTTTATCCATGTATTATCCTGATTGCCCATTTCTTTCCCATGTATTATCACAATTACACATTTGTTTCCTACTAAATGTCACTACTGCCATTTTGTTTCCCACACATTGTCATGATAGAACTTTGTTTCCCATGGTTTTTTCATGATTGCCCTTTTGTTGCCAACACATTGTCACGATCATCTTCTGTTTCCCATGTATTGTCATGATCACCCTTAGTTTCCTATATATTTTCATGATTGCCCTTTTGTTTCCCACACATTGTTGTTTGTTTGCTCTCATAATTGCCGCATTCACCATTTGTTTTCAACCCACTTCCCCAATTGCTTTCCGCGTGTGGTCATGAATGCTGTCTGCCCAATTTTCTTTAACTTTTACTTAAAGTGACACTAAACTCAGGAGTTAAATCATAAAAACGCATCCAATTCCCTAATTATGAACAACATTGTATCTTATTTGTGTATCACTCGGCTGTAGATCCTCAAATCATCTCTGAATTGGTGCTGACACTGTCCTTCATTCTGGAGGGTGGCTACTTTTGTTCCCCATTGTCCCTGTGTGTGTTGTAAAGTAGCACCACTCCAAGCTCACTCCTGTGATGGACTACAATCTCAAAACAAATTAGTAAACTAAACATGGGATTGTAGTCCATCACAGAAGTGAGCTTGGAGCGGTGACTACTTTACAACACACACAGGGACCATGGGGGAACACAAGCAGCCACCCTCCAGAAGGAAGGACAGTGTCAGCACCAACTCAGAGATGATTTGAGGATCTACAACCAAGTGATACACAAATAAGATACATTTCTGTTAATAGTTAAGGTACTTGAATGCATTTGTTAAGATTTAACTCCTAAATTTAGTGTCACTTTAATATCAATGTTTCCTGGAGATCAATTAACAGCACACAAACGTCATATTCTGGAATTACAAGTTCTTCACATTTCTGTAGAACAATATTGAAAGTTGCTTTGGATTTTTTTGTTGTTTGCAGCTTCACTGCTGTGACATTTGGATCGGCTCTCAGCATGAAATGTCACACCTAAAAATCGAAGTAATAAAAGTTTAAATTCCAAAGTTATCGCTTTTTTATGGCAATTTTACAATCAGAGAGATGAAAGCCGGAGAGACAGAAATAATACTCATCCTATTTGTGATTTGAGTTTTAAACGGGTCTGGGAGACATATACATATATTACTAAAGCTGAGGTTCCCAGACCCAAATGGCATTTCAGAGCTACCGAATGCAATTTGGAAATTCGGATCCCGAATGCCATTCGGGTCTGGGAGCCTCAGCTTTAGTAATATATGTATTTGGCTCCCAGACCCGAATGGCATTCGGGATCCGAATTTCCGAACTAAATTCGGGAGCTCTCAAATGCAATTCAGAAATTCGGAACCTGAATGCCATTCGGGTCTAGGAGCATCAGCGTTAGTATTATATGTGTGTGTATATATATATTCCTCTGAAAAGTACAAGCATGCATATGTACTCAGTACTTGGTTTGGGCCCCTTTTGCAGCAATTACTGCAATTACTTTTGCACGATATTCTAATTATTCGAGTTTCACCTGTATATATATATATGGCTCCCATGTTGCCGTAACGAAAATTCGTATTCGGATCCATTCAGATGCATTAAATCCAAAAACACATCTGATTGGCCAGAAAAGTCACATGTTTGATTCAGTTTTGTTTTTGAACGAAATTCGGACGGGATCCGAAATCCGGAAACAGAAATTCGGATTCGGTCACATTCGGATGCATTGGGATTCGGAAATCCGGATGTGTCTATAAATAAGATACATGTTTTGGTAACTCAGGTACTTGAATGCATTTTTAAAATGTATCTCCTGAGTTTAGTGTCACTTGAATGCTTGGGCAACCTGAGTGTACATGTTTAGGGAACAACCAGCTTGTGGTTGATCATGCCCCTAGGACTGACACCCCTCTTGTATAGGGCTAGCAATGAACATGCAACTTTTCCTACTTATTACAAAGGAGAAAACTTTCCTTTCCGCTCCATTTAAACTGCTGACGTCTCCCCGGTATCATTGATTTCTCTAAACGCTGAAACATGTTTGCGGTGGATTTAGCGATTAGTAACTCCGCCGTCTACACAATACATTTTTTTTTGTTTAACATAACAGTTAAACTTTTGAGCAAACAGACCGAACAACACACTGTAACTTCTCCTTAGGGCTTTTCTATATCCACACTTCAACTTTCTAAAAGTAGATCTTGGGAAGGGCTGTCAGTTAATACTTTGGAATTAGCGGTATCTTAGCAACTGTCACGAAAAAGACTAATAGCCAAAACCAGGACATCATTCTATTACAGGCGATTCATTTGACCACTTATATACTTGCTTTCATTACCAGACAAATAAACAAACTAGCTTGACGCGCGCTTGCTATAAAATACTTTGAGACAGAGAGAAGTCTTCAGATGTAGACTATGTTATCGACGCCGCCATGAACAAAGCTTTGACCGCCTCATCGTTCTCCAACGTTGGGCAAGGCTGGAAAAGGCTTTCGGAAAAGACTGTCAGTGGGAAGGTTCAACAGAAGGTCAAGATCGAGGGCAAGGAACTCTCCTGCCCTCCTTTGGAAGTCTTCACCATCAAGGATTTGCAGATATTGAAGATGACACCGGAGAGGGAGAACAACCTCTCCTTCCAGATGAGCTTCGTCCCAAAGGAAATCCGGCTCTTGACAAACTTGACGGCCTTGTATCTGGATACCAACGACCTTGGGGAGATCCCACCGGAGATCGGGGCTCTGAAGAACCTCCGGAGGCTAACGCTGAGTAATAATTATTTGCGGTCTTTACCCGCGGAACTGGCCAAGCTCCAAAATCTGCAAAGCTTGCACCTGGCCAATAATGGCTTTGAGACCTTTCCGGTCGTGATTTGTCAGCTCTTGAACTTGACGTTCCTGGACATCAGCGACAATCGGATAGAGACCATCCCGCCCAGCATTAAACAGCTGAGGAAGCTGCAAACGTTTCTACTGATGCTCAATTGTGTCAAATTCCTTCCGGAGGAATTCTGCTGCCTAACAAAGCTCTCTTGTCTGTGGCTCGGGAGCAATGAATTGCAGGAACTTCCTGTGGAATTTGGAAATCTTATTATGTTGGACTGGAGCCACAATTACTGCTCCTGCAATTTGGAAGGAAATCCACTGCGGCGTCCTCCGATTGAAGTTTGCTCCGGAGGACCGAAAGAAATCAAGGAATATTTTGCAACATGTTATTGACTGTCACAGTAAGCGTTATGTATATGTGTGTATGTATATATAGATCTCTATATACACACACAACACCCCACACCGGGGCAGACACACACAACACCCCACACCGGGGCAGACACACACAACACCCCACACCGGGGCACTAAAAAACGTAACCCTTGCAGTGAGGCTTCTATATACACACACAACACCCCACACCGGGGCAGACACACACAACACCCCACACCGGGGCAGACACACACAACACCCCACACCGGGGCACTAAAAAACGTAACCCTTGCAGTGAGGCTACTCCGCACTGCAAGGGTTAAGTTAATGTTTTCGTCCAGGGTCTAAAACAGCTGTAGTGGAACTGCAAATCCCATGATGCATCTGTCTCTGGGAGTCATGCCTGTGGCTGTGAGAACCATGCAATGCCTCATGGGATTTGTAGTTTCACCACAGCTGGAGGGTCGGAGGTTCCCCACCCCTGGTCTAAAAGAACAAAGGAATACTAAACCTGGAGGCGGCTAGCTGCTAGACCGGTCCCTGCAGCCTTGCCGTGCAAGGATAGCCCCACTGCAAGGGTTACGTTTTCTACTCCCTAGAGATCTTCAAAGCTAAACTTCAGACAAATAAGAGCTGTTTTGCGTGCCAAATAATTTGTATTTTTGTGCATCCAGTCTTGAGATTTACACAGTTCTGTCACACATGGCACAGCCCTGTCTGCCAGGGCAGGAAACCTTATTTTCTTCTGCCCTGTTCAGGGACACTTAGGGTTAGTTCACACCATCTACAGTGCGTTCTGGGCCGATTCTGGCCAGAATGCACTGGATCGCATTGCAGCCAGCTCAGTTTGTTGTGGAGCAGGAGGGGGCGTGGCACTGCGTTGAAGTGAATGGCACCGCACCGCCCTCAGGCCACAATGCAATTGGCCGCACGGGAACGCAAGACACATCAATGCCTGCGGTCCGGTCCGGTCAGAAAAAATGCTGCAAGCACTTCACTTCAATGCACCACTACGCCCCCTCCCGCCCCACAACATACTGAGCCAGCCGCAATGCAATCCAGTGCGTTCCAGCCAGAACCGGGCCAGAATGCACTGAAGATGGTGTGAACGAGCCCTTACAGTTTTTGTCTCTTCCAGCCTGTGACTCTACAGGGAAAGGAGAAGCAGCAGAACGGCTAGGTCGCCTCTCTGTCCCTCTGCTCTCTCCATCTATCAGCATGTTCCTTGTTAGCAGATGAGCACTGCTGGCTACCAGTTCAAGCTCTGCTGCACGGTGACTGCAAGAGGCAGATGTCAAGTTAAATTTAGGTACTTACACTGTGTGCCTGTAAAATAATGAACACAGAGCTGAATGAGCCTGTGTGTTTTATATTTTCCTGCAGGTAGACATGAAATACCAATGTGGTCATGTATAATGAAATGCATACCTGCATCTGTCTTGGTATTAACCGTTTAGTGAAACCCTGCACAGCAGCACTTTAAGCCGGGGGCTTAAAGTGCTTCCTATACAAGAAACACGCTGAGAGCAGGAGAGATCAGCGGGAGCAGAGGGTTGAGCAGCTGATGCTCCTGTGCTTTCCAATCACAGAATGGGGACAGAGAGGTGACCAAGCTCCATGACAGGAAATGATGTACAAAAAGTTTCATTTTAAGATTATTCTTATTCTTATTATTACAGCTTATTCTGTAAGGTAATACCGATGGTCACCATGAATATCAAAATAAGCCGTGCCAAAGTCATGTTTCACTCTACTGTAGTCAGATCACGGATGGATGCATTCTGATTGGCTGGTACAGGTTACTGCTTTTTTATAGAGATCACCATCACTCTTTGCGCTGCCTTAGTGAGGGGAGATGATATTCTGGTTATTATTGTCTAGATCCTTGGTTCTCAAGTGGTGGGTTGTAACCCCGTGTTCAGTGGGTCGCTGCATGCCTTCCACTTTTCAAGGTGAGAGGCTCCTCTGCCCCCCCCCCCCCTAGCGCAGCACTGTCAGCCATTCAAAATATGCTGCCCGGCGCCGAGTGTCAGCTTGAGGTGGAGTGGGCTATGACCGTGAGGAAGCTCCATCAATACGCTCATTGCTTACAGCCCCTTCATGTGTCCTATAGAGGTGTCATGGTGACATCACATGCTGGCTCCCAGCACCTCTACAGGGCACGCAAGGGGGGTTGTATAAGCAATTCACATATGGATGGAGCTCCAGCACAGCAGCCCACACTGGACCCCGGGCTGAGGATCCACTCTAGTTGACAGAAGGTAGGGAGACTGGGTGACCTTAAAAAAAAATGTAATTAAATGTAAAACATGTTTGGCGTGTGTATGTGTGTGTGAGTGTATCAGATTGTGTCAGTGTTTTTGAGGGCCCGTTCACACTAGTACAGTGCATTAATCACATAGTACCGTGCACTCTGGCGTGTGAGGTGTGTTGCGTTGCCATTCACTTGAATGGCACCCCAAACGCACCTCCCATCCACAGTTTGTACACCCACAACCAAAACGCTTGATACTCTAATGCCGTGCGTTCCATTGGACTGTGACTTGGGTCGCGACTTAATGACCAAGGACAAATGTGGGTCCTGAGGTAACACAGGTTGAGGATCACTGGTCTAGATACACATGTATGAGTGACCAATGGAATTTAGATGATCCCATCAACTTGTGTTAATGTTTTATAAACCTGGCTTATGAGTTCTGCTTAGCAGTGCTACACAATGGTTGTGCCTTCCTGATCATCATTTCATACCACAGGGCTACCAGGTAGGGTCTGAAAAGGGTGTCCTCTACGAGTGCGATTTCATCTTGTTGATCAATGAGTGATTGCAGTGAAATAAAGACAGCCACTAGAGCAGGGTCGGGCAAACTCCACCCCTTCCAGCTGTTGTGAAACTACAAATCCCACAGCGTTTGTTCTTCTACCTTCATGATACAATGTTTTAGACTTTGTACCTATACACACTGTGTATTCTTCTGCCTTCCTTGCCATCCGACGTTTGAATAAAAGAATACATTTTTATCTCCCTTCTATTTTTGCGGTGTGATTTTTTTGAACAGCTTGTGCCGCTTCTTGTCTTCCATAAATTAGCACGGTGGAAATGTCACCAGCATATTGTAAAGACATCCGATAATAAGTTTTATTTCTCTCTAGACCAAAAATTTGTGTCTGGCTCCATCTGCGTCAGTAGATTACACATTAAAGTTGGAAAATGTTAATTAGTTGATGACTTTTTTTTTTCTTCCCATAATGAGTTTTTGTGCCGGACTTAAATATTATCACAATCCCGGCATAGAGAATTGTATGGGCTCCCCCGGCGTAGACGGGAAGGAGAGTACGGGCAAACGTATGTGCACACAGAAGACGGCGATTGGCAACTTGTGGCTTTTTCTGATTTTTTTAAAAGTATCTTAATATCGTTATTACACAGGATGTATATAGCGCCGCTTGCGCAGCTCTGTACAATATAAGGAAGACATTACAATCACAATACAATTCAAGACAAGATGGTAGGGAGGGCCCTGCACGTGAGGGCTTACAATCTAAAGGGAGGGGCAAGTGATACATAAGGAGGGAGCTGTTTGGGGATGAATTGTTTGAGAACGTGATGGTTGAGGTGGGATGGGCTTCACTGAAGAGATGAGTCTTAAGGGATCGCCTAAAGGCAGTCAGAGTGGGAGATAGTCGGACAGGTTAAGGTACATAGTTCCAGAGGAAGGGAGAGACTCTAGAGAAGTCCCGAAGGCGAGCATGGAAGGAGTTGACGAAGGAGCTGGAAAGCAGGAGGTCTTGGGATGAGCGGAGTGGACAGTTAGTGTGATACTTTGAGGCAAGGTTGGTGATATAGCCGGGGGCAGAGTTGTGGATGGCTTTGTAAGTGGTTGTTAATATTTTGAATTTTATCCTTTGGGGGATTGGCAGAGGTAAGCGTGGGATGGAAGCAGGTGGAGGGATTGGTAGAGGGGGGTTGCAGACACTGAGTGGTTGGCTATGTGGATGAGTCTAGCGGCAGCATTAATCGTAGACTGAAAGGGGGATAGCCTGTGTAGTGGAAGGCCAATGAGGAGGGAATTGCAATAGTCAAGACGAGATATAACAAGGGAGTGGATGAGAAGCTTTGAGGTTTCATTGGTGGGGAAGGGGCGTATTTTGGAGATGTTAGGAAGGTGAAGGCGGCAGGATTTGGATAGTGATTTGATGTGGGGAGGAAAGGTGAGGTCCGATTCAATGATGACACCTAGGGCCTTGGCGTGGGGGGAGGGTTGGATAGTTGTGCTATGAATCTCAAGTGAAATGTTTGAAAGGTTGAGTATTAAGAAGTGTTGTGACATCCAGACTGATATGTCAGTTAGTAGATTAGGACCCCTACAGGAAGAGGAGGGGAGGAGTTAGATTTGTAGGTGACACTAAAGGAGCGCTTAGATAGATAGGAGGAGAACCATGAGAGAGCAGAGTCTTGTAGGCCAAGCAAGTGGAGTTTTTTAATATTATTTTGTCTTGGTTGGACTGGGCCAGTACCGCATCCGAATTAATAGATAAATTATAACGATAAAGATTCAATATACCTTGACGGACTTCAATGATTCTCATATGACAAGATGGATTTGTTTTTTTAAAACATTTCATCTTCATAACTGTTGTAAAGTAGTCACCGCTCCAAGCTCACTCCCGGGATGAAATACAATCTCATGTTTAGTTTACTAATTTGTATTGAGATTGTAGTCCATCACAGGAGTGAGCTTGGAGTGGTGACTACTTTACAAAACACAGGGACCATGGGGAACAAAAGTAGCCACCCTCCAGAAGGAAGGACAGTGTCAGCACCAATTCAGAGATGATTTGAGGATCTACAGCCGAGTGATACGCAAATAAGGTACATTTTGGTAATAGTTAAGGTAATTGAATGTATTTTTAAGATTTAACTCCTGAGTTTAGTGTCACTTTAAGATGAATGTGTGAGGTTAGCTTCCTGACCTGGCTTTCTTTGGTTGTCTCCTCTTTATCCCCATGTACACCGGAATTGAGATTTATTCCACGATCTGGGGTCCACTATAAAATATTGGTAACAATTGTTTTTAAAGTTTATTCTTGGTTTGTGTGATGTGTTACTTACCTGGTGACAAATTGTTGAGTGCGTTTGTCGTTTGTTTTACTTACCTGAAAGTCTCCTGGAGAAGCAATAGACCTCATAATATTGTGAAACGTGTTGAGGTCTTACTCGTACACTAGCCATACCAAGATCTAGCATATCTCAAGATATATGGACTGTATGTATGTATATCAACCAAAAGAGATCACTAAGAGGTAACTGGTCTAGTTATGAAACAAGATATTCTCTCAGGGAAGTTTTGTTCTAGGGTATACACTGAGTGGCCAGTTCATTATGACCGCCTGACGTTTGTAGGCAAATTAGCTATAATTTTGCGCTGAAGTTGCTAGAGGGCCAGACCATTATAAATAGGGAAGCAGGTTGTTTACCACGACAGTAGAAGTTCGAGCCAACGTGTGACAATGAAACTGTCACACGTCGGCTCAATAGATCGGGAAGTGAGGGAAAACATACCGTCGCTAACTCACTTCTCGATCATCTCCCTGCAGAGAGCCGTGACTGTCACTCACAGCTCCCTGCAAGGTCCCCTCCCCGCTCCGATCCTCCAGCGCTGACTGGAGAAACGAACGGGGGAGGGGGCAGGCACAGCTGGCTCTGCCTCTAGATAGGCAGAGCCAGCTGTCAATCACGCAGCTGGGTGGATCTCGACAGTAATGTTGGCATCTGTCCCGGCTGCGGCTGCCTCAGTATACCGCGAGCTATAGCTCGCGATATACTGAGCTTTGGGTCACGGGAGGATAATAGTTTACGTCCTCCCGTGACTCTGAGGAGAACTATGGGGAAAAACACTGACCCCATAGTTCTCCTTTAATAAAGATGAAGTGTTTTAAAAACAAATCCATCTTGTCATATGAGAACTATTAAAGTCCGGAAAGGTTTTATTGAATCTTTAGCGTTATCATTTATCTATTAATTCGGATGTGGTACTGGCCCTGTCCAACCAAGACAAAATAATATTAAGATACTTTAATAAAAATCAGAAGAAGCCCCAAGTTGCCCATCACATCTTCTGTCTGCCCATAACCATAATCTACAAGTTTCCTATAAGTACCATTAAAGTCCGATACGGTTCTATTGAATCTTTTTGTTTGTGATTTTTTTAAAAGAAATTGTTCTGTAGATACAAAATACCAACAAAAAAAATACAAATGAAAAAAAAATACGCGAGATGGCGACACATAATATCATCTGAACACCCAGGTGCACGAGATTTGCATGCTCATTATGTGAGATTATCCTAAGAGGGCTAATTAGAGGAGATGGTTTATATGATGGAAAATGGATGCACTCCAGCTTCACAGATCTATTTTTTTATGCCGACATTGACAAAGATTGTTCAATTTAAAATTCACACAATCCTTCCTCGATGAGCAATTAGCTCAAAACTGTGAATTTCCGTGAAGTACCTTTAAAGCTCAGCCAAACAGCTAAACACACATGTAGCCCCTTTACCCTAAGTGGAGTGGCTCTTTAAATTTAGTGTTGCTGGAACTGTAATCAGTCTGGCTGATTTGTAGTCTGTGATCATTTGGTCATTTCTAGGTGTTCTCCTATTGTCTGTGCTCCTACCTGTAGTGGGGTGTGACCCTGCCACAGAGTGGGGCAACCAATAGGGGAACATTGGCAGTGTTTATGTCTCTTCAGCCAATCACTAGGAGTTTTGTGGCCAGTGGTGCATGCTAGGGAAGTGCATAAATACTCAGGAATTGCTGTGTGCACCCCTGGACCTAAGAAAACACTGGGCGCCTGACCTGGTGCAATAATCCTTTTTATTAGTAAAAATGATGTACAATAAAATATACTTACAAATGGAGCTAGGTATAAACATCAAATGGACTGGTAGTCCTCAATAGTCGATCTGCTGTGGAGATGAATGAATGAAAAATGATCCAGGAGCTCTGCTATGCCACAGAGTCACGCTACCACTTGCTAAATGCGTTTTCGGGGACATGCCCCCTTCTTCAGAGCTCTATTATTGCACCAGGTCAGGCGCCTGGTGTTTTCTTATGTTTTTATGCAGTGTTCAGGATCCCTTATCTGTAACGCGGCAGCCGGGCTGGATTCTAAGAAGTCTTTTGGGCTACAGGAGGGTTCCTTTTTGGCGCTGGTCGTTGCTCTTTCTCACCCCTGGACCTAGCCTGGGGGTGGGATGTAGAAGGTTGGAGAAGCTAACTAGGCCTGAATCTAGATGTGAACTCAGGTGGGGTCTGGAACTATCTGGTAAGGAGAACCAGAGGAGCACTTTTACTGCTAAGAGTACCAGGAAGGCCAGGGTGGCATGGACCTCAGAAACAAGTCTGATGTCTCTCCCAGAGAAGATCTCAAGTACATCCTCTATCCATTTGTGGTTCTATTACACAGTGTCATCCTCTGCTCAACTAAAGTGTCCCTGCAGTGTAGAAGCTGGAAGGGATTGGTAAGTCTGGGGTCTATTTTTGCCCATGGATGCCTGTAGCCCTATACCCTCCCAGTTTGGCTGTTCTACATTAAAGCATTGAAAAAGTACTTAAAATGACTGGCGTCCAATTTACTGATTACATCCCACAACCTGGCTAAGGATCCATCCCTGAGAGTGAAATGTCAACCCTACCTTCCTCTGGGCTTCACCACATACCTTTGGGGGTCAGGGGGATGCTACACACAGATGAAATACAAATAAGTAAGCTGTCAAAAGATTTACACTTCTATCCAACCAATTCTAAGATTTTCACAGCTCTGCCACACAGCATAGCTAGGTGGATGACACCACCACTAAGTTACAGTGGTGTCCTAGAAACACGTCTTCCAGTGACAACTGTCTAAGAGAGTATTCCCCATCCTTTGGAGAGATCTGCTCTTACTTCCTATTGTGTCTGGTAACAGAAATCTTGCTCTCCCCAAAAAACACAGAGCAAAAACCAGAAGTAATAAGTTTTGACCATTCCCCACTGCATCCAAAAGTTAAAAACAAATGTTGGCGTTAGCTTTAACTTTCCAGCATCGGCCAAACATGAAAATTCAAATGTTTGGTTGGCTGGCCCTTTAAAACAGTAACCGAAGAACCTCTATGAGGCTGTGAAAATTTGCTGCAGTGTCTTCCTTCATTGCTCGGTTTCCATTGTGCCGGAATATCGCCTCTGTCCGTATCTCGCTCCCTAAGGTGCCATGCAGGATTTATCATCATGACACTTGGTAGCAGCGGGGACAGGTGTGTTGGCAGTTAGCTTGCCAGGCTCTGTGCCCGGGATTTCGCATTCTGAGCGCCTTCAAATCAGCCAAGCACAATTCATCTTCTCTTCTGCAGAGGAAGGAAAATGAACACAGTAGCAGAAACCTTTGTGATTTCATTTTTTTCCCCCCCTGTGAGTCAGTTCAGCCCCCGGGCTCTGTGCTGGGGCTTTGTACTAGCTGTGAGTGATTGAGCACCTGAGGAGTTTACAGAAATGAGTAGCTAATGCGGACAAATAAGAAACGAGGAGCCAGACAAGAATCCATCTAACGTTGGATGTCTGCATATCCCGGTCAAGCTCAGCTCCCTTCATGGCACCAAATACACCCAAGAGCAACCTGTGTCCACCAGTGACTCTAAATTCAACCATGTGCACCCATTGTCTTTAAATGCACCCGTGTTCAGCCAGTGTCTCCAAATGCACCCCTGTGCACCCATTGACTCAGAATGTACCCCTGTGCACCAGGTGTCTCCAAATGCACCCCTGTGCACCAAGTGACTCAGAATGTACCCCTGTGCACCAGGTGTCTCCAAATGCACCTCTGTGCACCAAGTGACTCCAAATGCACCCTGTGAACCCAGTGACTCCAAATGCACCCCTGTGCACCCAGTGACTCCAAATGCACCCCTGTGCACTCAGTGAGTCCAAATGCACCCCTGTGCACCCATTGACTCAGAATGTACCCCTGTGCACCAGGTGTCTCCAAATGCATCCCTGTATACCCATTGACTCAGAATGTACCCCTGTGCACCAGGTGTCTCCAAATGCACCTCTGTGCACCAAGTGACTCCAAATGCACCCCTGTGAACCCAGTGACTCAAAATGCACCCCTGTGCATCCAGTGACTCCAAATGCACCTCCGTGCACAGAGTGACTCCAAATGCACCCCTGTGCACTCAGTGAGTCCAAATGTACCCCTGTGCACCCATATACAATGTTTATTTGTATGTATAAAAGTAAATGATATAGAGGGCATTCGTTGTGGCTATCAGAGGTATGTTGTATGATGATGAAAATCTTTATAACAAGACATTGCCACACTCAATACATTTTTAACATTGTTAGATGTTTTTAATACACCTTTGCATCCTAAAAATATTTTTTTTGTAATTTAAAAATGTAAATTTCAAATATACATTTTTTTTTGTTGCTTGGCACCTTTAAAGTCCCACTTATATAGATAATTATTTGTAAACAGATTGAAAAGATGACTTTTGAAATAACAACAGCAAGAGATTGTAGTGATTGGGTTTGCATCGACACAGTCTTAACATTTTAAGCATTTTGTCAATTTAAATTGTTTCGTTACTCCGGCCTCGAATTTAGCTGGAAGTTTATACAAGATGAGCAGCTGTAAGAGAGAGACAATAAAATAAAAAAGGACCTTGTCCTATAATATATTTTTTTTATCCTAAGACAATGCTGCAGCCTAAATAAAACATTTGAATAAGAGGCTTAAAGGCATTGCAGCACTCGGTAGACTGAAGTCATCTTTCTGCACGTCTTGGCTCGCTGCCATGCGGCCAACCATCACAGCAGCCAGCCAGTGAAAGGCGCATTAAAATACCTCAATGCATTATCATTACAAAACATGCACGCTCCTCATACGATGTGATGCAGTTCATTCATTTCCAAAGAGGATTAAAGGCAAACGGCTGTCTAAATAAGGAATATACGCAAAAATGCAAAAAAGTGGAAAAAATGAAATACAATTATATATTAAAAAAATATAAAAAATATAAATAGTTAATAATAATAATTAAAAAAGCGAGATCG
>NW_017306861.1:415350-421528 GCF_000935625.1 Nanorana parkeri | reverse complement strand
CACACACACACACATTGCAGGAAAGTTGCTGTAGCATATGATGATGTCCACTTTGATGTAATCATTTTATGACCAAAGAAAATTAAAGCCCAGGTGCCAGGAGACTCAGTGTGAGTCAGTTAACTTGACAATATCTACATGGGACTATTTTGCCTCTCTAATAATATGTTTAATATTGACACAGAAGGTTTTTTTTATTAATTGTTATTATTTAAACCCTATTTTTCACAAATACCCCACTCCAGTTATCATAGGTTGACATTTATTAGCTGCAGTGTGACGGCTTCAGCTGTCACTGCGCTGTGACAACATGAACCTTTTGACACTATAGGGGCCTATTTATAAACATTAGACATTTTTAGAATTAGAATTTTCCGAAATTTGGACATTCGAACACATACGAATTTCCGAATCCCAATGCATCCGAATGTGTCAGAATCCGAATTTCTGTTTCTGAATTTCAGATCCTGTCCGAATTCCGTTCAAAAACTAAACTGAATCGGACATGTGACTTTTCTGGCCAATCAGATGTGTTTTTTTGTTTAATGCACCCGAATGGGTCTGATTACGAATTTTCGTTACGGCAATATGGGAGCCATATAGAGTATATACATATAATACTAATGCTGAGGCTCCCAGACCCGAATGGCATTTGGGATCCGAATTTCTGAATTGCATTCGGATGCTCCCGAATGCCATTCGGGTCTGGCAGATTCAGCTTTAGTAATATATGTATATGGCTCCAAGACCCGGATCCCAAATGCCATTCGGGTCTGTGAGATTGAGCTTAAGTATTAATACCTGTACATGGTTTTCTGTTGTAGTCGTAACGAATATGCGTTCATAAACTTATCCGAAATGAACTAAAATTCGTGTTTCGTCCAAATCCGAAACCTGAACCGAATTGAATTTCGGATCCAAATCCCGAAATAACTAAATATCCGAACCGAACCAAACGGAATTGTTCCGCAGCTTAGATGTCTAATAAACAATTCACATGGTCCAAGCAAATATCTGTGAATAATGCCAAAAACATGTGTTTCTAATATATTTTTTCCCTGTTCGAATGTAGTGTGCTCTGATAAAACATTATGGCCACTAGATGAAGCTGAGAAGGTAAGGAATTAAAAACGTATTTTCAATACTCCTCAGCTCCATCTAGTGGCCATAATGTTTTATGACAGCACACTGCATTCGAACTGGAAAAATATATATATTAAGAACATTCATTTTCGGCATTATTTGCCCAAAACAAATGTTTACAGATATTTGCAAGAATAGGAAAACAAAAGATAACCGCAGTTTTTGTTTTTCATTGTAGCCTACACAAATATAATCAAGCATTAGAATTTTAATTGGTCCACCCCTTTATTTTCCATTGCCCTGCACTGGGACCCTTACAGTCAAACTCCATCTACACCCTGACATAGGAAGTATGGCAAGAGGAAGAGTTCCACTGTATTGATTACAATACCAAGGAATGAGACTTGCAAGGGGTGGAGAAATTATTAACACTATAGGGCTTGATCTGATCTGTGTACACTGAACGGGACTTAGGCAGTTCATAGCCAGCTATGTCTCCCAAATTCAAGACTTTTCTGGTTGGGTTCTGTTATAGGTCTACCTAACCTGGTGGGCCAGGGGCAACCATTTTTTTTTTTATGATCTGCATGACCCTGCCCGAGTCAGTCTCATTGCAATTAAGTGGTCTGATCAGTGCACATCCCCCCCAGGAGTGATTTCAAGTGCTTCCAATGTATCAGAGATCCTCCACGTGGTAACTCATGTGACCACAGGCTACTCCATGACGATTAAACATGATGACCATGGTGGATGCCAACAGTTCTTTGGATAATAAGACATCTGGCTCACAGTGTTTTTGGGGACGTTGTACACCCCTATTTATATCCTGTATATGACCCTTGTATTGCTTCATGTATTTTCACCTCATGTGTCATCCATCCGAGTCCGCGGTGACCTAAATCCAGTGCACAAAGCACTTGACTAAGTGACAGGGTTGCAAAATAGATCCGAGAAACAGATGAAGCGGCTGAAAAGGAGAAGTCATCGGTTTTATGGATTTTCTGTTTGCAGTTTATACGCCGTAAATAAAATGGCTGACTGAGTGCAGAAGGAAATTCAAGTTACTGTGTGTGTGTTGTCCTGAAATGGATACATTTCAGAATACAAACGAGAATTTCACTGGCCCCCGTGGCACACCTTTGGTTGTCATCTCACAAGCGGTGAAGAGTTCGGTGTCTAGCAAACAAACACTCTTACAGGGAAACTATGATGGTTTTCATTCAATAACATTTTATGTTTTTATTTTGTGAAAGGTTACTTACTACCTTGGTGCTTTATATCATTTTTAAAGTTACACTTGGAATGCTTCAAATCTACCAGGAGAATACTTAATTCCCAACTTGACAGCTTAATAGTAACTTGGCTGGCAGTGCCTTTTTTTAATGTTGTAATTGATAGATAAAAATACATTATTAGAATGATGATGATAATAATAATAATAATAATAATAATACTGGGTTTAATCTGCTTATATTTTGCCTTCCCTGGTTCCTTCTTCCTCCCTTCATCAACATGCTAATTAAATGTTTGAATAAAATCTTTCCATTCTCATTACATACCTTATTTTAGATATAGTAACTGGGTTTCTGTGCTGTCTTTGCAATGTAGGCAGATCATGGCTGGTGGGAGGGGCCGCCAAGGTGCTGATGCAAGCAGTGGGCTGTCTCTTCGTAAGAGTTTTGCAGATATCAAGATGCCATGATGGTTCCATGGGCATTCCTAGGCAAACTATATACTGTATATTGACCTCTCTAGGTAACACCTATATGTGAAGCTGGGCCCCCTTGATTGACAGAGCCTTCAGCCCTGATGCAAGCAGTGGGCAGGCTCGATGGAGGAGTTATGCAAATATCAAAATGCCTTGATGGGTGGATGTCCATCTGGAGGGGTGGGTGTATCTAGGCAGGCTGTATTTGCAAGCAGACCTCCTTTAGTAACACCCTCATGTAATGCTGAGTTTCAATGCTTGGAAGAACTGAAGTTCAATGAATGAGGTAGGCAAGGGGCAGTAGGGGTGCGATGGGCTTTAAATTGCTTAGAGTGGCACCAATCATCTGTTCTGGAGCTGTTCTCATGACAGTACATAAATAATAATCATATGTGAAGAAAATTGACAAAAACTCAAAGACAAAGAACACTAAAGGCCCATTCACACCTACTAATCTGTGCGATAAGGTGCCACTCACAATGAATGGCACCCCAATGCACTGTTCAGTTAAATGCAACACATTACATTGCAGCACACCACAATGCCAATAATGTGTGCACTGCACTGCAGTGCTAAAAAAAAGGGTCATGCCCATTTTTTCATCCAATGCAGTGCCTATTCATAATGAATGAGCTGCCCTGACTCCATGTACTTTTATTAACCCTTGCAGTGGGGCTCCCCCCACACTGCAAGAGTTAAGTGCTCGTTTTTGCCTAGGGTCAAAAATAACAAAGGCATACTCACCCGTTTCTCCGAGCTGGCTGGCTGTTACAGAGCTCCCTCTAGTTTGGCTCTTTCTCTGCTGCAGTGATAGAATGTCTTTCGGCATCCTCACATCCTATACACTGTGCATTGGAACGTGATGACTCAGGGGCCTTAGACCGCTGCAGCAGAGGGGGAGAGACGCTCCAGTGGCCGCTGTAAGAGAAAGCTGGCCTGGAAGACTGGGTCAGTATAAGTTTTTCATTTTTGACCCTAAGAAAAAATGAGCACTTAACTCCTGCATTGCGGGGGTAGCCCCACTGCAAGGGTTAATAAAAAAATGTTACCCGTAGTTTTTCTGTAATGCCTACTGTAATGTGCATTAATGAGCATTTGTTAACACCAGAACACTTGAGTGTAAATGTGGTCTAAGAAAACTGACACTATCCTAAATACACCCCCCCAAGAAAAAAAAAGCAGATCATTGACATAGAGTGGTAAAATCAGTTATCAGATTGGGCCCATTGGCAGTTGTAGAGGAATGTGAAGTTTCGTACATCTAATTGAGATTATTATTATCAGTCAGCACTTATATAGGGCCAACAATTTGCACAGCGCTTATATAAGAAAGACATTAGAATCGCAATTCAATACAAGATGGTTAGGACATGTCTGCCCGTGAGGGCTTACAATCTAAAAGGGAGGGGCAAGTGATACATGAGGAGGTAGCTGTGTGGGGATGAATTGTTTGAGAAAGTGATAGTTTAGTGGTTAGGTTGAGGTGGAATAGGCTTCCCTGAAGTGACAAGCTTTTAGAGATTGCCTAAAGGTAGACAGAGTAGGAAATAGCCAGACAGGTTGTGGTAGGGAGTACCAGAGAGTGGGAGAGATTCTGGAGAAGTACTGGAGGTGAGCATGGGAGAAGTTGACGAGGGAGCTAGGGAGCTGGAGAGCAGGAGGTCTTGGGAGGAGTGGAGAGTACAGTTTGGAAGAGGATGGAGATACAGCTGGGGGCAGTGTGGCGGATGGCTTTGTAAGGGGTTTTAAATATTTAGAATATTATCCTTTGGGTGATTGGAAGCCAGTGGAGGGATCGGCAGAGGGGAGTTGCATATACTGAGCGGTTGGTTAGGTGGATGAGTCTAGCAGCAGCAATCATGATAGACTGAAGGGGGAGATAGCCTGTGTAGAGGAAGGCCAATGAGAAGGGGGTTGGTTAGGTGGATGAGTCTAGCAGCAGCAATCATGATAGACTGAAGGGGGAGATAGCCTGTGTAGAGGAAGGCCAATGAGAAGGGGGTTGGTTAGGTGGATGAGTCTAGCAGCAGCAATCATGATAGACTGAAGGGGGAGATAGCCTGTGTAGAGGAAGGCCAATGAGAAGGGGGTTGGTTAGGTGGATGAGTCTAGCAACAGCATTCATGATAGACTGAAGGTGGGATAGCCTGTGTCGAGGTCGGCCAAATGAGGAAGGAGTTGCAGTAGTCAAGACTAGAAATAACAAGTGAATCTTTTATGTTGCAGCTTGTATCATTTTTCAGGAGCAGAAACTATGACCTTGACAGTCATGTGCCACCATACTAGCCCAATACCACAGACCCCCATCTCTCCAAATATTGGAGCACTCGTTTTCTGAAATGTTATCCACTGGTTGCAGATCATGTGACTTCTGTGACATGTCCCATTTTGGGATTTTTCAACTTTTGCCGCATTGGTTGCATCTTACCGCTCAAACTCCTTCAATGTGAACAATTATTTTGTGCATTCCGTAAATCATTCTTCTGTGTGCCAACTATTTGATGCACCATCAATAGTTTATTAGGCTCCAGATGTTGTTACTAGCGCTGAATCACTCAACAAATACTGTAACAATGTAGCTTCTGTTGCCAATTTTTAGACAATTGTAAAAAGAAAAATTGAAATTGGGAGTTACGGGTCCCCCGTGATGCTTCTTCTCATTTCTAAACCTTCCTACCTGTCCAACGTCGTCCCTGTATTATAATAGTGACTTTATCTTCTAGATGAAAGACTAGTGGAAGGATGAAAGAGAACTCCATTGGATTATGTAGAATATGATATAAATAGTAACAGGTCGTTTCATTTTACTTTAATTTGAACCTCTTTTCTGCCGCATTTAACACTTTCCAATTTTTTTTTGTCCAGTAATTTATATCGGGCTGTAAGCAGGCAGAGAAGAAGGTCCTGGTGATAAGACAGGTCCACCTATGGCCTGAATGTTGATAAACCTGCAAATCTATGTCCAGTTTGGGAATTCTTTACTGTACAGGAATCTGACTTCAAAGGAAATCCATTCTGTTTAATGAGTTCACTTTCTTTCATCAGCTTGCTGTCTGCCGAATTGATCGTAGTAAGTAATGAGCAACACTTTACAACATGCGTGTAAGTGTGACACAGCTAGATTGTTGACTCTTTAAAGGAGACCCTTCGGTAAGTTTGTGTGAAGAAATGTATGACTTGTCACAATATGTGGAAACAGTACAATTATTTAAGAAGCTTCACCTGGTATCATAGAAAAAGCCATCCGTGAGCTCCAGTCCACTGACTTTGCCTGGGATTTTATGATGGCATCAATCTGCTGCAGGCAGGAGGAAGCATTTCCTCAGCAGGCAGGAGGAAGCATTTCCTCAGCCCCCTCCCCCAGTGATCAGCAGTCTGCTGGTGGCC
>NW_017306861.1:363134-415219 GCF_000935625.1 Nanorana parkeri | reverse complement strand
CTTCTCCCCCCCCCCCCCCCCCCCCCCCCCCCAAGTGATCAGATGATCAGACTGCTGTAGGCGGGAGAAGGCATTTCCTCACTCTTCCCTCCACCCACCAGTGATCAGTCTCCTGCAGGTAGGAGAAAACATTTGGCTGTGGCTGTGGTAGCATAGCAGAGGGTGGGAGGTGGAGCAGGTCTGTTTGGAGGTGGGACTTCTGTCATTTTGTGAATGCTGGGGAGGTCCTGGATGCTGCCTGCCCTGATATAACATAATGCTGGTGCTCGGCTCGCCTGCCTCATGGAGATGCATGATACCATGCAAAAATGTTAGGAGCACCCCTGACAAAGCCAGAAAGCACCCTGGTTGAGCAAGGTTCTGTTAGGCTATAGGTGGGGATGCCCCAATACCGATACTAGTATCAGTGCCAATACTGAGTATCTGGGCCAGTACTCGTACTCACCCAAATGCTCCGATACCTTCCCCGATACCGATTTTTTTTTTTCTGCTCCGGTTTTTGTGAATTCCCCCCAGTATGTTGCCCAAACTTTGGAGGGCACAAAGTAGCTATCCTGCTAAGGGCATTTTGTCTGACAATTAAGCTCAGTATAGGAGTATTCTGTCATGGTCATGTGTCGGTCATGACTTAAGATGAAGATGAAAAACTGCCATTGGTGGTTCACCAAATAAGGCCCTACGATTTGTTTACTGGTTTTACTGGTTACGGGTAGTGAGTTCAATTTTTTGTTTCCTTGCCACACCCCCTGCATGCTTTCTATTTACACCTGGTACTATACTGGTACTCCCTGATGGAAATAAAAACCCCTAGTGTGTTGTTGATGGTCATGAAACCTAATACTGTTGACTCTAGGGTCAACTGACCCACATGGCCTACTTGATTCAAACAAGAAGGAGAAGAGGACAAGTGACAATTGACTAATATTAGGAGATTTGATGAGGAGAAAGTAGAGATGGTCTAAAATTCACACTGAAGTACAATATTGTTTCATCAACAAGTCCATGCTTTTGAAAAACCAAAACCATTGTAAGCGTAAAATGGCGGCCGCACATGGGCAAAAACCCTATCTCCGAAGACTGGGCCATAGTGCGCATGTGCCAGAAGTGCACGGGAAGAAGCGCAAACGGCAGGCAAACAGGAAATGATGATGTGACTTCAATAGGTGGTTATATAAAAACAAGCCTGACCTCACAACATTGCTGATGGTCTTGTCATCTAGTGCTTCATGTTTCCTGCTTCGTGCTGAATTCCTGCTGAATTGCCTGTGACCTGTTTTGACCCGGACTATCTTGGACCATTCTTCTGCTTGCGGCCTGCCCCTAACCTTGGCCTGTTTCCCGGACTTCGCTCTTGCCTTCTGATTTGGTACCTCACTGCCCAACTGGCTCTGACCCTTGGCTTTCTGGACCACGATTCCAGTCTCCTGAATCTGTTCCCACGCTGCCCGCCCGGTTCGACTTCTGGCCTGCTGACTTTGCTGTATTTTTCTTAAAGACGTTTCACTGGTCATCCAACCAGCTTTCTCAATTCAGAATGACTTGTACAAAAATGATCTGGGAATATACTGTATATGGTGAATGTTGCTCCATTGCAAAAACAGTTTAGTCATAAAATTGTGTGCAGAATGGGTGGAGTCTGTCCAGGGAGTCTGTCCTGAATTTGATGGTGGAAATATTGTAAATGATCAATTATTATTAAATAGCCTCCAGTTATTGAAACTGCTTTGCCGTGGCTAAATAAGTGTGCTTGTCTTGTGTTTTTGTGTGTTTGGTAGGGTAACGCGCCATGCTGCATTGCCCTCTAAATCCTCAGTGTTACTGCCGGTGATAAAATTCGGCACGCCGCTATAAATGTTTATGAGCTATGTATAAACTAGGCTGCCTGAATCGATTGAGACCTATGCATATTAAAGCAGAAATATTAGCATAAGTCAGTGAGGTCTATTTATCAAGCCGGGGGAAACGTGAGCAGCCGCGAGGACGCGTTTTCATTTATTTAGTGTTTGTTTCCTGGGGGAACGAGAGAAAAAAAAAAGTATTTTTATTTCTAACCCTTAAGGATGGGAAATGTGCTTCAAGGAAAAGTAGAGTGGATTTTCAGCAGGTTCACACATGAGTTATTATTTTATTGTTTACCCTAATGCTGAACTCTGGCTTTCCCTTCAGTTTTGCACAGTTGTACTGGCTCCTCTCCTGGATTGAAATGGCTTCCTCTGATTTCAATGAACACTGTGAGCTTCTAGCACTTTCCCCCCCAAGCCTGACTGTCACTGGCCTGCCCTTTTCATTCATTGACTTACAGATCTGTCAATCAAGGAGGCCCAGCTTCACACATGGGTGTAACCTAGAGGGTCAGCATATACAGTATAGTTTGCCTAGGAATACCCATGGACCTATCATGTCATCTTGATATCTGCAAACTCTTCCAAGGAGACAGCCCACTGCTTGCATCAGGGCTGAGGGCTCTTTGGAGCAGTACTGGGGAAGGGTGCTATGATGTTTTCAGGAAACTGTGTGCAGCACCCTGCCGGCCCTTCCCACCAGCCATGATCTGCATTTGCACCAGCATTACATTAATAAGCACAGGGACCTAGTGATGACATCACTGGGTCTAAAATCAGGTATGTAATGAAACTAGAAAGGCTTTGTTTCAAAATTTCATGAACATGTTGATTGGTGGGGAAGAACCAGAGAAGACAAAATATAAGCAGATTACACTTCAGCTTTAGAGTGGCAGCGGCAGAGTAGAATAACATTGAAAGTAAAGTTATCTGCAAAGGAAATGGTACCGTACATTACTCACCTCTCTGGTGGCCCATGTGTCTTACCTTCTCTTTGTTTCCGAAGGCCACCTGCACTCCTTACGGTCTCACAACTTCGTAGTATTGGTGGTGCTCGAAGTGATCGCACGGACAGCGCAGTGCTAAGTTCAAAGTAACCACGGTGGTTTACTTGACTGTCACTGGCCTGCCCTTTTCATTCATTGACTTACAGATCTGTCAATCAAGGAGGCCCAGCTTCACACATGGGTGTAACCTAGAGGGTCAGCATATACAGTATAGTTTGCCTAGGAATACCCATGGACCTATCATGTCATCTTGATATCTGCAAACTCTTCCAAGGAGACAGCCCACTGCTTGCATCAGGGCTGAGGGCTCTTTGGAGCAGTACTGGGGAAGGGTGCTATGATGTTTTCAGGAAACTGTGTGCAGCACCCTGCCGGCCCTTCCCACCAGCCATGATCTGCATTTGCACCAGCATTACATTAATAAGCACAGGGACCTAGTGATGACATCACTGGGTCTAAAATAAGGTATGTAATGAAACTAGAAAGGCTTTGTTTAAAAATTTCATGAACATGTTGATTGGTGGGGAAGACAAAAATATAAGCAGATTACACTTCAGCTTTAGAGTGGCAGCGGCAGAGTAGAATAACATTGAAAGTAAAGTTATCTGCAAAGGAAATGGTACCGTACATTACTCACCTCTCTGGTGGCCCATGTGTCTTACCTTCTCTTTGTTTCCGAAGGCCACCTGCACTCCTTACGGTCTCACAACTTCGTAGTATTGGTGGTGCTCGAAGTGATCGCACGGACAGCGCAGTGCAAAGTTCAAAGTAACCACGGTGGTTCACCGGTGCACACAAAGAAAAGCTCCGATATCAATACTTTGTTGATATGTTTATTTGTGAAATGTCACGTTATGTCATCAGAAGCTAACGTTTCGGGACCTCGCAGGGACCCTTCATCAGAGCACCTTTAGGCCCCATGAATGGCTTCAGCATTTGACACTGGGAGTGTCGGGTTCCATTGTTGCGATGTTTTTCTTTTTTGTTATTTGACCCGTACATCACTGATGAGTCCTGTAGTGACATAGGGGCTGGAAGATGGAACCACGGCACACAGTAGGGTACAACGGGGGGATACTGCCATCTGAAATTTCCAGAAGGTCGAATGCTGAAAGCACTGATGGCTCCATCTAGGAAAAGACCTAGAAGAGAAGCAAGCATGGTGCGGAGATGATGGCTGATAGGATCATAGTCACCTCTGATACTTTGTAGTGACTGCAAATTCTAATAAAGTAAATCTTTTACTTACAGTGTCCCATTAGACTGTTTCAAGTTGCGTGATCCTGTTGTGCATTTGCATACCTGTTACATAATCATCTCATTTTCCATCCAGGTTTGGAGACGTTTACACAGGTGTGAATGATCTTGTTGACTTTGGTTACATAATGCACATAGAGACTCTTGATGGATTATTTTTCCGTTTCTCATGCAATGTAGGAGGATAAAGCTGCTGAACCATCATGACTGCTAATGGCCTTAACGTGACCGGTTACTACAAACAGGTGGTGATGTCATAATTATACTGCAATTGAATAAAGCTACTCAATGCTTACAGCTTTTAGCTTTTGTAACCCCATTGTAGGGCCATCTTTAATATTGATTGGACTCTGGGCAAACCTTTTCTTGGGCCCACCGCCACGCCCCTCCACACCACGCCCCTCCACACCACTATGGTCATGCTATGTGGTGGAACAACAATATACTTTCCGTATTGTGCTGTGTCCCCACTCCTGTGCCATCCCCCCCATACTGTGCCATCGTTCCCCTCCGTACTCCCCTGGCCAGGCATCATTCACTCTAGCTGGCAGCGATCAGGTTCTTGCTATCTTTCACAAGGTATTTGATGAACTTGTTGGTTCTGTCCAGCTCTGCTCCCAGAGCAAGGGGTTGTCCAGGTAGAAGACACTGAACTCCAAAGGCTACAACTCCATGCTGCCTTTTTACAGCAGATGGAGCTGAGAATGGGAGCCGAGTCCCATTCAAATTTCCTTTTGAAATAAGCTGAAGTTTATTTTGTTTAAATCTTGCCTTCCCTGGTTCTTCCCTCCTCCCTCATTAACATGGCATACCTTGTTGGACAATAAAAGGGGGAGTTGTGCTAGGCAATTGACTCTTCCTGGAGTCGTCTAATTTCCTATTAAGTTCAGAGGCACTTAATAAAAAAATGTTTAAAGGAGAACTATGGGGTGAGGGCTTTTCCCCATAGTTCTCCTAAGGGTAACGGGAGGACACAAACTAGCGTCCTACCGTGACTCAAAGCTCAGTATACCGCGAGCTACAGCTCGCGGTATACTGAGACACCGCAGCGGGGTCGGATCCCAACAATACTGTCTGGATCCACCCAGCTGCGGGATTGACAGCTGGCTCTGCCTATCCAGAGGCAGAGCCAGCTGTGCCCACACCCTCCCCCGTCCGTTTCGCCAGTCAGCGCTGGAGGATCGGACAGGGGAGGGGGGAATCCCTGCAGGGAGCCGTGAGTGACAGTCTCGATAGATCAAGAAGTGAGCGACGGTATGTGTTCGCTCACTTCCCGATCTACTGAGCCGACCTGTGACAGTTTCATTGTCACAGGTCAGCTCAGATTATGAGGCTGAGTGAAAATCACTCACCTCATAATTCTGCTTTAAAAAGACTAAAAGCAAGCATTTAAAGTAATTGATTTTTCTGTGCTTTACCTGCAATTTTGTTGGGTTGGTGACAGGGTCTCTTTAAGGTTAGGAGTCAGAGCATGGGGTAACTTATCATTTTTTGGGGGCACTGACACCCCAGCACTGATCTCTACCAGCTCCCAGTGCTGCTATGTAATGTGCTGCATCACACATTCTGTTGTAATGAGAGCACTGAAGGCCTGTGGCTGGCACCGTGTAGGTGAATTAAACCGTTCCTTTGTCAAGCCCTACAAAATGATCACAAAGGCTTTTTTTTGTAAATCTCATTAACCGTAATTGTGCTCTTCATTCGGGGGCTGGGTGCAACTATTACTCAAGTTGATAAAGCACTCGGGGATTAAAAGAGAAATGAAATGCAAACAGCTCTGTATGGTAAATGAGATGTTTTATTATATATTGACAGAGGAGTAAAAGACGATCCTTATTCTAAAAGCAAAATCCATTTAGCAATATCTCCTGAAAACTGTTCCATTCATTCTGCAATCAATAGCTTCCAGCTAAACGCGGCCATTGGTACTCTAATAAGCTTTGCAGCTAAAAAGGGGCACTTAGCTTGATTTCCTCATTGCCACCTATTACCGGGACCTGAAGGCCATCAGACTATAAACTGTTGGCCCGTCGGAGCCGATGTATTCTACAGATACTCCAATGGTAAGATTACCCTGCAGTGGTCCACCCCCTTCCACAAGGCCATAATAAAGGTGTCCCTTTCAGGCAGCTAGTCAGTGTATTCTACATCCAACCATTTCCTCATTACCACCTATTACCGGCACCTGATGGCCATCAGATCATAAGCTGTCGGCCCCTGGGAACCAATATATCCTACAAATACTTCAACCGTAGGATTACCCTTCATCAGTCCAAGTCTCCACCCTCTTCCACAAGGCCATAATAAAGATGCCCCTTTCAGACAGCTAGTCAGTTTATTCTACATTCACCCATTTCCTCGTTCCCACTTATTACCGGCATCTGATGGCCATCATATCATAATCTGTTGGCCCCTGGGATCCAATATATCCTACAAATACTTCAACCATAGTAATACCCTTCAGCAGTCCAAGTCTCCACCCTCTTCCACAAGAACATAATCAAGCTGTCGCTTTCAGGCAGCTAGTCTCCACACCTAATTAATTGTTTATTCTACACCCATCCATCCATTTCCTCATTCCCACCTATCACCGGGACTTGAAGGCCACCAGATCATAAACTGTTGGCCCCTGGGATCTAATATATCCTACAGATACTCCAATGGTAGGATTACACTGCAGCAGTCCGAATCTCCACCCCCTTCTATCAGGCCATAACAAAGGTGTCACTTTCAGGCAGCTAGACTTCGCCCCTAATCAATTGTTTATTCTACATCCATCTGTTTCTTCACTCCCAACCCAATATTGGGACCTGAAGGTCATCAGATCATAAACTGTTGGCCCCTGGGATTCAATATATCCTATTTATCCATTCATCCATTTCCTCATTCCCACCTATTACTGGAACCTGAAGGCCACCAAATCATAAACTGATAGCCCGTGGGATCCAACATATCCTTCAGATACTCCAACAGTAGGATTACCTTTCAGCAGTTCGAGTCTCTACCCCCTACCACAAGGCCATAATAAAAGTGTTGCTTTTAGCCAGTTAGACTCCATCCCTAATCAATTGTATATTCTACATCCATCTGTTTCTTCACTCCCAACCCAATATTGGGACCTGAAGGTCATCAGATCATAAACTGTTGGCCCCTGGGATTCAATATATCCTATTTATCCATTCATCCATTTCCTCATTCCCACCTATTTCTGGCACCTGAAGGCCACAGATCATAAAATCATAAAATGTTGGCCTATGGGATCCAACATATCCTAAAGATACTCCAATGGTAAGATTACCTTTCAGCAGTCTTCACCCCCTTCTACAAGGCCATAATAAAGGTTTCTGTTGACCCTGCTGACCACCAGGGATTGCCTCTCACTTCCTGTTGTGACTATCAGACAGGAAATGAAGGGAAGTCTCCCCAAAGGGGCGCAGATATGCAAAAAAAAACCTGACAGGGGCTATCCCCCTCCCTTACTCTATCCAAACTAAAAAAAGGTTAGGTTAGAATTTTTGTTGCACAACGATATTATATGTCCAAGATATTTGAAGCTTCCGTAACCTGCAGGGGCCATTTAAAGCCATTTGCGCCCTTAAAAACCACCAAAAACCACAATAATTTGCCCTTCTGGGTTGACTTGTATGTTGCCAAACTGGGAAATTTCACCAAAAAGTCCTGATTGTCATCAAAACAGCGAAGAGAAAATTCCCAATTTCACTAATACCTGGAAGTGATCCTATGGAGTAAGATGGCCTGCTCCCACGAAAACCCACAAATACCTGGATGCCCACAAACCTGCTGTTCAAAGTCGGATCTCACTTTTACAAAAACAGATTTACTTAGGGGCCTGCTTACAAACAATTTACAGGGCATTTCACCATGTGGATATGGTTGAACCTTCTTTTTGTGCCAATAATGGTAAAAATGTATGCTCTTAATATATTTCCTTTTCAGGTGGAAAGTGTTGTGATGCAATACTGCATTATGGCTGCTAGATGGATCCATAGAGCATGCTCCTCAGCTCCCTCTAGTGGCCATAAATAAATAAATACTATGTCCTATGCTCCTTGGTTTCATCTACTGGCCATAAATAGAGAAATAATAATATCCTATATCTGTAAAAAGTAAGTTAAGGCAACTGGACTTGCTGAGTCCAGTTGCCTTGCCTTATTTTTGACAGATATACCATGACCAGGATGAATGACAACCTTCATACAATAATGTCCTATGCTCCTCAGCTCCATCTAGTGGCTATAAATAAATACTTATTTCATATGCTTCTCAGCTCCATCTAGTGGTCATAATGCAGTATTACATCACAACGCATTTTACCTGAAAAGAAAACATAAAGAATGTTCATTTTTGCCATCTTTCGAACAAAACGAACATTCACAGATATTCGCAGGGTGAAAGGCCTTGTGATTGATTTAAATAGACCCCTTCAAAACTGTACCTACCAGAAAGGTAGAGCTGGGCTATAATACCCAAAATACTATAATCCCATATTTAATCCTTCTCATATTAAAATAAAAAGAAACGTGTTATCAGCCCCGCTGTGCTTTCTCAGCTTCGTGAAATTATGTTAAATTTTGTTTTGCTTTGCTAAACCGGAAAAATTATCAACTCATCAGATCTGCCAGCAAACAAACCCTCATGTGACTTTATTTGCATTTATCAAAACATTGGAAAGAAACATTCCCACTGCTTTGATTATGCTGATGAGATGTTTCTAGGAAATCGTAAAAGAATCTGGATGGTTTAGATGTATAAAACACTTAAAGGGTTAGCTCACCTTTAGGCAGAATTCCCCCACAAAATCCCTCATGCATTCCAGCATGCGCTGCAGATTACCAACCACTGTTATGCTTTGAAAAAAAATTGCATCTTCTGCATGTCATACCTTAGGGCTGTGCGGGCCTGGACACAAAAACTCCTTTATAAACTGTAGGGCGCGCCGGCACTCCCCCAAGGCAGAAGGAACAAGAACAGTGGCTCGTTGAAACGCCGCACCTGTGCAGTGTGTTCTGGTCCGCTAGCAGTGGCAGTTACTCATTCCAACACTGCACATGTGCAGAAGTTGCTGAGCTCAGTGTGGAAGAAAGCACGTTACTGGTTGCCAGGAGCTGAGCGGGACGCCGGCCAGAGCTTCCCAGGTTGCTAAGAGCCGGGTGGGGAAACTTGTAAGGTCCACATCTCCATGACCAACTCTTAGCAACCAGGGATGCTCTGGCCAGCATCCCACTCAGCTCCTGGC
The DNA here is from genome assembly GCF_000935625.1 of Nanorana parkeri. NCBI lineage: Eukaryota > Metazoa > Chordata > Amphibia > Anura > Dicroglossidae > Nanorana > Nanorana parkeri. The sequence continues at coordinate 405,857 of NW_017306861.1, read as the reverse complement.
AACCACTGACGTAAGGGCCTTGCACATCTCCCCGCCCAACTCTTAGCAACCTGGGATGTTCTTTTCAGCGTTCCGCTCAGCTCCTGGCAACCACTGACGTATGTGCCGTATACATCTCCCCGTCCAGCTCTTAGCAACCTGGGATGCTTTGGCCAGCTTGACGTTCAGCTACTGGCAACCAGTGACGTAAGGGCCATACACATCTCCCCGCCCAACTCTTAACAAAATGGGATGCTGTGGCCAGGGTCCCTCTCATCTCCTGCCAACCAGTGACATATGTGCAATACACAGCTCCCTTCACAGCTCTCAGCAACCTGGGATGCTCTGGCTGGCATCCCGCTCAGCTCCTGGCAACCAGTGACATGCTTTCTTCCCCTCTGAGCTCAGCAACTCATGAGTGGTCCTTACACATATCACCAGCCGTCTCTTAACAACCTGGGATGCTATGGCTGAAAAGGGAGCGGCAGGCACACTTCAAACATTGCTGTTGCCACTTTTGATTGCCATGCCACTCTGCCTGCAACCCCACACACACACAAACACTTGCCACCTAAGGCAACAGCCCTCATATGAGACCTCATATAGGTATGTCTATTTAATGGTAGCTCTGTGTCATTATACACTGTACTATGGACAGAATCTTAAGCTCCTGGGGCATAATCATGCCAGGTAGATATATTTACAGATGTTTCAGTTTATTTGGCAATATACATGTCTGATTGTCTCTGATAGATATCTGAAAGGGGTCCTTGGCCCTCAATGTGTATTCGGGTTGCTCCCTTCTGTGGTCCCCCACTGACTTGTCAAGTCTTTTCTATGTGCTTATGTGATGTGAGCTTATTAATGTGATTGATCATTGTAATATACATAAAATGCTATATCTATGCATATACTTACCTTCTTATATATGTTTATCAGTCTTACGTGAGCACCTCCTTTCTCCATCAGGGTGAAATGCGTTGAAGCTAAACACAGCATCTTGGAGAGGCAGAAGGCTATAAATAGGATTAGCTGCGTCACAGAGAGGCCGCAGGTACGGACAAATATATACGCTTGTCATAGGGACAGGTTCCTGACAGGGAAGGGTAGTTTAGGGACCCTCCCGGACAACCTTGGAGACCTCTTGGCATCTGTGGAAAGTACACTTACCAACATCCCAGCTAGATGGTCAGGTGTATTTCTGTGCACCCCTCTGCTAGGATGGAATCCCTTTGGAAAGGTCACCTTAAAGGAGCCCAATGGGTACGTGTTTAAGGAAGCATGTCCAGGGCAGGATTTCCCACAAAGGCCAACCGAGGCCCCGGCCCCAGGGAGTAAAGGGGCAGCAGGGTTGTGGAATTCCTATCTCCCGACGACCAGGACATGCAGTTCTGGGCGCCAAGCGGGTAGTTGTTTTCTACATTTAGCCCTGCTTTGGTAATGCAGGGTTACATGTACATCGGGAAAGCTGCCACTTGTTTTGTACAAGTGATCTCGGTGATGGCGCTGAGGTCACTTGCATGCAGCCTGCATATAAGGGGGTGCTTTGAGGAACCTGGCATTGGGGCAGCAGAGAGAGTAAATTCGGCCCTGAGCATGCCTCAAGCACCCTCTATAGGTACGCCCTACATTATTTAACTGCCTTATGGCCAATGTGTATAAGTGCCTGACTGTACAGCATTACCCACGTCCGCAAGCAGAACAAGAAACCAGTCAGTTGTGCTGCAGAGCTCATGAGGTCAAAAAGCCATCAGGGTGAAACGCGTTGAGTGCTAAACCCAGCAGAAGGCTATACATAGGATTAGCTGCATCACAGAGAGGCCGCAGGTAGGGACAAATATCTGCTTGGATGAATGGATGAACAGGAAGTGATGTTCCTGACAAGGAAGGATAGGATATTTTAGGGGCCCTCCTGGACATCCTTGGGGACTACTTGGCATCTGGGGAAAGTACAGTTACCAATGACCCAACTAGATGGTCAGGTGTATTTCTGTGCACCCCCTCTGCTAGAATGGATTCCCTTTGAAAAGGTCACCTTATAGAAGCCTCAAGGGTACATGTATAAGGAAGCATGTCTCAAGCACCCTCCGATATTTCTGTATATGAGGAGGGCCGGATTTACTCTCTTTGCTGCCCTAAGGCCAGGTTCCTCAACCCCCTTTACCCGACAAACCCTCCCCCCATGTAGAATGGCAGACCTGCAGGCTGCATACAAGTGATCTCTGCGACATCACATTTCTACAAAACAAGTGGCAGCTTCCCCGCTGTACATTTAGCTCTGCTTGCCCAAAGCAGGGCTAAATGTAGAAAACAACTCCCGGCCTGGAGCTCGGAACTGCATGTCCCGGGCATCGGTAGATAGGAATTCCACACCCCTGCTGCCCCTCTACTCCCTGCTACCCCAAGGCCTGGCCTTGGTTGGCCTTGTGGGAAATCCAGCCCTGTAAGTGTTACTTGATCAAGAAAAATCAGATCCATGTGACAGCACTGTGTAAATCTCAGGAGTGGATGGACTGACGTGCAAATCCTTTGACAGGTAAAATTGGCCCCCCATGTATATACTTTAACTGCAGGTTTACTTGGTGTTCAGCTTTAAATTCCGCCTTTGCACAACTGCCTCCTGGCAACCGACAACCCGACATCGGCGAGATATTTTTCATTGCCCTCCCCATTATTGATCATGATGGCGGATAAGACGACGCGGTGTTTACGGCAGTCACGGCGGAGTAATGAACTGGGCTTTAGCCGAGGCTGCGGCTGATGCCATCATCATTTTCTATCACGCCTTCCTTGAAGTTGCAAATTCTCCTCTGCGGACGATGATTTATGGTCTATCATTTGCGCTTAATGTTCTGCTGGCTCGCTGTCTGCCAACACTTTGTAATTAAATTGAAAAGGGCTCCAGAAACTGCAGAGAAAAAGACCTCAAAAACCGCAAAAAAATCCCCCCCCCCCCCCCCCTTCTTGCAAAATTCTTTCGGAATCCGAGAGCCGGAACGGCCCGTACCGCCGAGCTTATTCTAGAAGTTAAATGGCCGTCGCTCATGTCAATGACGTTGTTTTTCGTTGCTGCCGGTTATATTAAACCCATCCCTCATGTTAGCCAAGATCTCGCCCTCGCAAGGTGCCCCGCGCATGCTGCAAATGGGTGCCTTGTCATCTGGATCATAAGGACCCGGGTTTATTGATGGGCGTCTTGTGGATGCGCCGTGGTCAGGGTTGTCTTATTGCCGAATTTGTCAAAGCGCAAATCGGGTGGTGACAGGGATTGCCACGCTTTATGTGTTCGGAGTTAAGACAAACAGATGACTTCTATAAATTAGGACAGATTTTCGGCTTCATCAGTCATAGGCAGCAAGCTTAAAGTGCACATCAAGCCAAAAACCTTTCTTTTTTAGCACTGGATAGAGCGGGGAAAGGGTTGGAACCCCCCTGGCAGGTTTTTATTGCTGTCCACAGCTCCATTATAGAGATTTACATGAACTTCCTGTCCTGCTGGCAACTTGGGATGAGTTCAGGTTTGGACCGAACCTGAGCTCCTCCGAATAAGGAAAACACATGGGTAATTCCACCCAAGGATCTGTGGACCAGACATTCCCTTCCTCGTATTTGCATGTAGACAAAGGGGCAAGATGATTGTGCAGATGCCATTTACCTAATATGGCCACGTAACCAGGGCCGTCCCTATAATAAGACAGCTTTAGGCTGTTGGCTCAGGAGGCATCTTGTTTTGCAGCCCCTGTTATAAATGAACAGGAATCCTTTATACTGAGTGTTCCTGTTCATTCATAACATGAGGACAGAGTGTGTTTACTATAACCACAATCATGGATGAAGAGGAAGTGATGTAGATCACTTCCCCTTCATTCATAATTGAGGATATAGTAAACATACTCTGTCCTCAATTATTTACAAACACTCAGCGATCACTGATCACTGACTGCTTGTACCGCTCTCCATCCTGACAGCTGTCACAGGAGGCTGGGTGAGTGGAGTGGCCATCCTCCTGTGACAGCACTGCAAGCTGTCTCCGCCCACACTGCTCTCCTGATCTGTGACAGGAGGCTGAGCTGTGTGGGAGGAGAGACGCCCGCCGCTAGCAGCGCTAGGCCGCCTGTGACAGTTTCTCTCCTCCCCGCTGGGACACAGAGCAGCGCCCAGCAGGGAGGAGAGAAAGAATGGATGCACCGCTGTATCGGCCTTCGGCAATATGCCAAAAGTGCCATTTTCGGCCGATATGTTTCGGCGGCAAATATATCGGTGCATCCCTGATTATATTACGATGTTTTAAATTATTGGTGTCTTAGTGTGTTATTTAGGTAGGAAGTGAGGGTTACTTGACCCTGCGTTCAGTCATGTTTAGTACTGGCTCAGCAAGTTTTGTTTTTTTTAGGGAAAAGAAATGCCTAAAATATCTTACGAGATATCTAAAATGAAATGAATGCAACATGGCCAGGATAGATATGAATAGTGCTCCTGGCCCAACAGGTCTCTTACTCCTATCATGGGCCCCCCCAGGACAGAAGGTCAGGACGGCACAGACATTCTCATTTTGCTTCAGAAAGCCACAGACTGAATTCTGTTTTACACACTGCTGATGTTTTTCTGGTTTGATATTTCCCTTCATGATAAGTAGGACAGATATCTACTGGAAGCGGCACCCTGGGAACTTTGTAACCACTTCAAAACAGAAGCGACATTCCGTTCTGCAGCTTTTTTTAAACATAAGGACAGTTTTAGCCAGCGGATGGGCCTGATATGTTTCTGCATGGACTGAGAAATTTCCAGGAGGTTTGAAGTGAACCTGAGCTTTGCCATAAATAACGAAATAATAATGTCCTATATCTTTTCAATCCCTTGCCACTTCTTTAGGCCGGCGGCGGCAGAAAAGAAACCTTGTGTAGGTGCCAGGTTGTGACTTAAAAAGCTTACCCAGGACTGGTTACTTTCTTCCTGTTCCATTGGAAGAGTGCTTGTCCAATCTCCAAGCACCGGCATGGGCATGTAGCTATACAAGGTCAATGACGTCACTGCACCCAGCCCCTTTGCTTACATCAAACTGGTGGCAGAGAAATCCCTGCCAACAGCTGACTGGGTGTCACGTTAGGAGCTTCCATCGGGAGGACCTCCTTCCAGGTTCAAAAGAGCTCAGGTTTGGACTTTTTTGGGGACTATCTCTGTCTCATTGGGGAGATTTCCCTTTGCTATTGTCCAGGAGACACGGTGGGAAATGAGGGCAAATCTCTCCAAATGTAAAGACACATCCCATTTGAGTTGTCCCAGGAACAGGGGTCCCACTTGAGGTTTTCCACTTAATGCCACCACTTTCTCAGTGGAAGTTGTTCCAGTGACAGCTGTAAAAATCCCCACCACTTTCTCAGTGACAGTTGTCCCATGGACAAATGGAGAAGGTTCTAATCATTCCTTACTCTTTAAAAAATGAACTAGAGATACACTTTGAGGGACCATTCATATGCATCGGAATAAAGTGAATGGGCCCTAGAAAAGTATATCTAAGTCAAAACATTTTTTTTTTTTAACAGGAATTATCCTTACTTCCTATGGCTGCACAAGGCTCCATCAGAGGGTATAGAATGTCCAGCTCAGCATCAGTGGCAGGGCACCATTCTTATGAATGGCACTATCGACTTCAAGAGGCATGAAGTGTCCACACCAGTGGACTCCAGAAGACATATTCCTTATGCCCTATTCCAGACTGGACACATGTGGGGAGGAAAGGGGGAAGCTGTAACTGAACTGAGGAACAAAATATAATAAATGACTGAGATACACTATAATATGTGAAAATAACTGCTTCTAGTTCTCTCCAGTGCTCTGTGCTGGCTGAGCAGAGTAACAACCACACCCCTCAGTACAAGTGTGCTTACACAGAATGTCTCTTTGTGAAGATGCTGCTTCCTGTTCTCTCCAGCGCTCTGTGCTGGCAGAGCAGAGTAACAGCTACACCCCTCGGTACAAGTATCCTCACACAGACTTGGATTGCAAAGAAGGGGCGAAATGTGTCAGACCAGGTCTGTTCGTTGATGGGTGCTGATTGTTGGGTGCAGTATGTTTAACTCTGATGCCTATTGGACTGTACAGTCATTTTAGACAGAAGAAGAGAAAAGGAGTGTCAGACCGTGACTGGGTGCTGATTACTGAGAACACTTTTTTTTTCCCTGCACAATGCAGCAACAAGAAAAATGAGTTAGGCTAAGGCAGGGGTGCCCATTAGGTCAATCGCGATCTACCAGTTGATCGCTTAGCGATCACTGGTAGATGGCAATGTCCTGTCCTCCCGCTGTGGGGCTTCTCCTTTGGATCCTCTGGAAATAATACAAAGCCAAATAAAAAATAGTAAGAAATAAAAACAAAATCCTGGAGGCATGGCGCTGGGTGACGTCACACGCCTGTGGGGTGGGGGGGGCTTTTTTTTGCCTCGGGCTCAAAAGGAGCTGGCTACGGCTATGCTTCCATGGTGCTCGTGCGGCTACCGGCTGAATGTGTCAGACGCCACAGACGGAAAGAGGTGGGACACCTCTCCCCATGTGCAACGTCAGCCACATGAGCACCGCCTCTAGAACGCACTGGAATGCATACCGGCAGACTCCCTGCGTTCAGGAGCGGGAGGAGGCGTGGGGTTGTATTGAAGTCAATGGCACCGCAGCCATGCCCCCCCCCCCGCCCACAGTGCGATTGCCTGCACCTGGAACGCAGGCACATTAGTGCCTGCATTCCGGTCCAGTGCGATCTGCAAAGATAGTGCTCGCAGCATTTTTGCTGATCATACTGTAGCGGAACGCAGGCACTAATGATCGCATTGTGGGCGGGGGGCCCCTTCCGCCCCCGAATGCAGGTGTTTTTTCGTTGGTAGATCTCATTGAGTTCGTCATTTGAAAAGTAGATCTCCAGACGAAAAATTGTGGGCGCCCCTGGGCTAAGGCTATGACCATGGAGAATGTGAGTAGGAAGTCTGTCTGACTGCATATATTTTTCCATGGCATTCATTGGCCATTAAATTGTATTTTTCTTGCAAATTTGAAATTTTTGTTTTTTATCATATATTTTTTTTTTGTATTACATGTATATCTAGAAAAACAGTGAAAGCTCTCCAGCAAATGGCTGATCCTTGCCGTCACTTCTTTGAGCCTGCCTCGTATCCCCTTTCAGATTTGCGCTTGATCTGCTTTCGCCCAATTTACCGAATCTTTTTCCGAGCTTCAAATCTCATTTTACGATGCTGCCAGCCGGAGAACGAATCTCGGTTTAGGTCAGCTTGTCCCTTTCGCGCTCTCTGTCATTTTGTAGCCGAGTTCCTTATTCATCACATTTAAATCACCTCCAGTGATCGGCGCTCGGTAATAAAGGAATGAGCGCTAGGCCGGGAGAACGCCGGCCATGCCAAATCAGCAAAGTCTACTCCCCATTATCCGCAATGATTGAAATGTATTACGGCTATTTTGAGGAATGATTTGATATTCGCGGGAGCGGAGGCTCTGCTGATAAAGCCGGAATGAAAATCATTTGTTATCATTGGTGCTTCAAGTGCATGTATAGTCCAATTTTTAAAAAAAATTTGAATAGAGTGGGGGATGGTAAACCCGGTCAGATCTTTATTGCTAAATGGATCTGAGATTGAAGGACAGAGTCCGGCTCCGACCAGCTGCTGATAGACACAGCACTTGTCTAGTATCATACTGTATAGGTATTCACAGGGGCACCCCTAGATGTTACATTGCCCAAGGGGGTGGGGGTTTTGCTGAAGTTCCAGGGTGGTGTGGGTTAGTTACTCTTGGTGCACGTTCTGGGGGGAAAGGCGGGGGCGTGCCGTTGCCTCATGGCGGATGGTTCTGGTTCCGGCAGGGTGGGACAGGGCTGGTTCGTGCTCTCCCCAGCTCACTGACGTCACTGGTTGCCAGGATCTGGGTAGGATGCCAGCCAGACGGTCCTGCACAGCTCCTGGCAACCAGTGATGTCAGTGAGATGGGCGGGATGCCACCCAGGGCATCATAGATTACTAAGAGATCTTAGCAATCTGGGACGTTCTGGCCAGAAAGGGGGCGGCAGGAGGCCCTCATGTGACTCAATGAGATTCTGCCTGAGACAACCACCTAATTTTAGGGACGGCCCTGGTTTTTCAGACCAGTACATATTATTCCCTACCGTCCCACCCTGAGGAAGGGTTCTCTCTGGACCCCGAAACGTGTTGACTGTGTGGAGAAGTCTTTTATGCCAAGTCATATTGGGGTAGATTTATATCAGAACTATGAATTCTTGGTGTGGTGCTTCAACCTCAGTTCCATTTAGGTGCAAACCAGGGAAATTATGGAAATCCTGTGGCGTGGGGAAGCCGCCATTCCAGAATCCAGATTTCCTGTCCAAACAGCACCACAACTCTTATCATATAGGAGAACTCTCGTTAGGTGTGTCACCAGCCTTATCGCCACCTGAGGTGGGGAGGCCAGCGTGGGTGCTACATGCAGTCAGTGTGGTGGGGGTGATGCTGCCCTCTGCAGGCTCTTAGCATCCTGGGAATCTCTGGCTGGCGCCCCATCCACCTCCTGGCAACCTGTTCCTTCATTGGTTGCCAGGAGCTGGGCAGGATGCAAACCAGAGCGTCCCCTCTGGGCAGGGAAATGTGTATGGCCCTTCATTATCTCCCCGTCCAACTCTAACATCCTGGGACACTCTGGCTGGAAAGGGGGTGGCAGGCACACTGCAAACATTGTGCAACGAGCAGCCATGCCACTGCCATGCCATGACCCAAAGAGATGACACATTAGGCAACAGCCTCAGGGCCCCATTATAGGGCCCCTGTCTGTAATGTTTCAGCACTACTCTTTCTATTTCCCCAGGTATTTATTGCTATGTGCCCGCCAGGGATTGGGGGAGGGGGATATTTACCCTTGCTATTTGCCCTATTGGTACCAAGACAGAATGTGATGGGACAATCTAAAATCTTAGCATTGTCACCCGAACAAGAGGTGAAGGGAAATCTTCCAGGGTGACTTCTGTGCAAGAGATAAATAATGTTGCCTCTCCAGGACAGGAAGTGAAGGGAAATCACCCCAACAGGAGACAGGCATAATATATCAGCTAGGCATGAAGTCATAATGTGAGGCAAGGCATGATAAGTCAATATTGGCACCAGAAGAAGAGGTGAAGGGAAATGTTCCAGTGTTCCGGTGACTACTGTCCAAGAGGGAAATTATCCTTCACATTGAAGAGATTTCTTTTCAATTCCTGTTGCCTCTCTTAGACAGGAAGTGAAGGGGAATCATCCCATTGGCAGATCATGCAGCCAAAAATATCAGCTAGGCATGAAGTCATCATGTGGGGCAAGGCATGATAAGTCATTTTCAGAAAAAAGATTAGCTTCAGGGAGCCCACTGGAAATATTGGTGACTGGTCCGTCACCCTGCTTTTGACTATTTTTGGTCAGAGCTTACACAGTCTAGGCCCACTTTAGGGGTAAGGTTGAAGGGAATGTACATACTTGCGCATACTGGCAAAAGGTCACCTACTACAATGTGGACTTTCCTTCCACTTTATATACAGTGACTGGACAGTAGAAGGAAAAGCAGCATATTGATGTGCTTATCTCTCTGTCACTTCTCTCTCTCCTGCTATCAGCATGCTCCTTGAACTACTGCACAACTAACTGGCACATTGTGCTGCTCTGCAGGAGGCAGAGAACATTCACATTCCAGTACTTGTACTACTTGCACTTAATAAAAATACTTTTAATGGTATACAGAAGGGATGCACTGATACCGATACTAGTATTCCTATTGGTGCCGATTTCTAGTGTTTGGGTGAGTACTCATCCTTGCCCAAATGCTCCCGATGCCTATCCCGATACCGGAACTTCCAGGCTCATGAATCCGGGGGGGTGAGTCATCACATGCTTCCTAATTGGCCGGGAAGCCGGCTCCATGCTTCCTCCTCACCAGGGAACATGGAGCTGGCTTCCCAGCCAATCAGGAAGCCGGGAGGAGGGTAATGACTTGCCCCCCCTCCCTGGATTCCTGATTGGTCGGGAAGCTGGCTCCATGCTGCCTCCTCACTTGGTGATGAGGGAGCATGGAGTCAGCTTCCTGGCCAATGAGGAAGCCTGGAGCCAGCTTCCTGGCCAATCAGGAAGCTGGGCGGCGTTTATTGACTTCCCGCCCAGCTTCCTGATAGGTCGGGAAGCTGGCCAATCAGGAAGCTAGGAGGCGAGTCATTACCCGCCCCCAGGCTTCCTGATTGGCCAGAAAGCCGGCTCCATGCTTCCTCGTCACCTGGAGCATATAGAGGGCTTCCTGGCTCATCGGGAAGCCTGGCAGCGTGTAATGACTTCCTTAATGAGACTTCCGGTATCGGTGAGTACCTGAAAAAAAAATCGATACTTGGACTCGATACCAAAAAAAATGGTATCGGTGCATCCCTAGCATACAGTATATATTATTTCACTTTTAAAAAAAAACTAATATATATATATATATTGATTAATAATTATTGGGATACAATTATCTTTAATGGCTCGTCTTCACTGCTGCCGCTTGCCTGTGGTCTGGAAAGAACCCAAACAAAACAGAAAGGACAAGGAGACATCAGCTCCTCTCCATACCTCTTCTGTGGGTTGTGGTTTAGTAAAATGCAGACATGAGCTTTTCTTCTCCGCCCTCTGGTTTTCAGAAGACGCCTGATCATTGTTTTCAGAGGCCTGGGGTGCATAGAGGAGGCAAACCACACGCATGCGTAACAATGGAAAGGTTTTAAAGGTGAGATAAACTTGTAGGAAGGTAAAACTCCGACCTTCCCTTCAGTCTTATATCTGACCTCCATCCTCCCCTTCAGTCTTATATCTGACCTCCATCCTCCCCTTCAGTCTTATATCTGACCTCCATCCTCCCCTTCAGTCTTATATCTGACCTCCATCCTCCCCTTCAGTCTTATATCTGACCTCCATCCTCCCCTTCATTCTTGCACAGTTTTACCGGCTCCTCTCCTCTCCTCCTATTACTAAAGCTGAGGCTCCCAGACCCGAATAGCATTTGGGAGCTCCTGAATGCAATTTGGAAATTCAGATGCCGAATGCCATTCGGCTCTGGTAGCCTCAGCTTTAGTATTATATGTATATACTGTATATGGCTCCCATATTGTCATACCGAAAATTCGTGTTCAGACCTATTCGGATGCATTAAACCGATAAACACATCTGATTGGCCAGAAAAGTCACATGTCCGATTCAGTTTTGTTTTTTGAACAAAATTCGGACGGGATTCGAAATTCAGAAAGTGAAATTTGGATTCAGACACATTCAGATGCATTGTGATTCGGAAATTGGGATGTGTCCGATTATCCGAATTTTGGAAAATGCATCCGAATTTTTATTCAGAATGTAACGAATCATACATGTCTTATGATTGGAGGATCTACAGCCGAGTGATACACAAATAAGATACATCGTTGTTCATAGTTGAGGTACTTGAATGTATTTTTTAAAATTTTACTCCGAAGTTTCGTGTCACTTCAAGCCCAAAAATTGGTTGTCATGAGATAATGGAACTTGTTTTGTGACCCAATAATAAATGAGGCCAGTGAAATATTCCTTTATTATAGTGCAAACATCACAATGATGATTTCATTCAGAATATTCGACGTACGGATAAATTGTGTACCGTCATCTTCTCAACTCTTCGGAGGTAAGTGCAGAGGTTTTGCTCTCATGGGAGCTCCACTAGAACTGCGTGCATTCAATATTCATTACTGTACTGGACCTGCCTGGGCTGCGGGCCAATATCATTGTTAGATAAAAAGTATTTGACTGGGGTTACCGTAGAAACAAACTGATTTACTTTGTGAAAAATGGAAACTTCAAAAATAAAAACGTAGTAAATCAGCCACTAGAAATTGTGAAGCTGATGGTATCGGAAAAAGGTCTTTAGGTGTATATCCGGCATTACCCATATTTACCCTCAAACTCCCCTCCAGAACATGTTCTAGCTTTTCTTTTTATTTTACCTGTAGCAAGAAACAGCTTTATCATCAGGGGTGTCCTTAGGAGGGGGAGGGTGCTGGTGGTGAACACAATGGGTGGTTGGTAATGTGCTGCTGGTGCGCGCTACTGGTAATCTGCTGGTGATGCGCTAGGAAGGGGTGGGGCCTCTGCATCATCTCCATCTCTGGCCGGCGTCCCGCCCAGTGATGTCACTGGTTGCCATGAGCAGGACAGGACACTTCCCCCCTCCATTGACCCACAGAGATGCTAACTGAGGCAACAGCCTCAGGCTTCCTTATTATAGGGACAACCCTGTTTATCATTATCCCTGTAAAATTCTTGCCGAGGCAGTTGCCTTTGACATAGCCATACACCCAGGACTACATCTCCCAAGAACCCTTTCCCTCTACATAGTCAAGGTAGCAGCATCGTTTTGCTGAGATAGAAATCAATGTATGCATGTGAATTGAAAAAAAGAGTTGCCGGCTATAGGTGGAGCTATGTAGTCACCCATGGTTCGAATTTTGGCAAATTCATAGGAATCGGCAACAAATTCTGACAGAGTAGGGCCAGCTTTAATCCTCCTCAGAGAGAGGCCCTTTGTTGAGCAGGCTATGTGCCTGGATTGAAGCTCCAGGGCTGAAGCCTAGGTCTAGAAGGTATTGGGGGGGCCACATGACCACGTGGACCCTGAGGCCACCTGGGCCTAAAAGATTTTCTTCTAGAGTCATCACTAAAATGGAGAAAATCATATTTGTGGCTGCTGTGTTTCAGAAGAAAGCTGTTTAATGCTACTGGATGCTGTGATCCACCCAGCAACTTCTAGCTCAATAGTTGTAGGAGCCCTCATGCATTTTTTGGTGTTTCACATGCTTTGTTCACCTGTCCTACAAGTTTCAAGTAAAGCATTGAAACTACCTTCAAGGGTGGACCTACTTTACTTAAAGTGCAAGTAAGTGTGATCTATCCTGGAGGGTAGGAATGTCCTAAGGGGGAGACCCTCTTGCATCCACAAAACCCATTTATGTGGAGGAGCTAAAGTGCTAAGAGCATCAGATCATGTTCATGTGTACAGCATGGACTGGATTTCCCACAAGGCCAACTAAGGCCCGGCCTTGGGGCAGCAGGGAGTAGAGGGGCAGCAGGGGTGTGGAATTACTATGTCTCGATGCCCGTGACATGCAGTTTTTGCTACTGGATGCTGTGATCCACCCAGCAACTTCTAGCTCAATAGTTGTAGGAGCCCTCATGCATTTTTTGGTGTTTCACATGCTTTGTTCACCTGTCCTACAAGTTTCAAGTAAAGCATTGAAACTACCTTCAAGGGTGGACCTACTTTACTTAAAGTGCAAGTAAGTGTGATCTATCCTGGAGGGTAGGAATGTCCTAAGGGGGAGTAGGGCACAGCAAATCCGGCCCTGCCTGGAGGCCACCGAGCCTGCATGCCTGCATGATTTTCTTCTGGAGTCATCATTAAAATGGAGAAAATCATATTTGTGGTGTTTCAGAAGAAAGCTGTTTAATGCTACTGGATGCTGTGATCCACCCAGCAACTTCTAGCTCAATAGTTGTAGGAGCCCCTCATGAATTTTTGGGTGTTTCATCTCCTTTGTCCTCCTGTCCTACAAGTTTCAAGTAAAGCATTGAAAACTACCTTCAAGGGTGGACCATAGTTACTTTAAAGGCAAGTAAGTGTGATCTATCTTGTAGGGTAGGAATATCCTAAGGGGGAGACCCTCTTGTACCCACACAACCCATTGATGTGGAGGTGCTAAAGTTCTAAGAACATCAGATTGTGGCCTAGGAATGTAATGGCTGCAACGCACATATCCACCAGCAAGTGTCAGGGCCTGCAATGGCAACCCTCAACAACAATGCCAATTTATTTAACGGAGAATCAATCATACCACCGTCATCTTGAACATGCAGTTCCGTTTTGGTCAACAATCCTCAGGAAGGATGTCCTTGAATTAGAGAGAGTTCAGAGAAGGGCAACCAAATTAATAAGAGGACTGGAGGACCTCAGCTATGATGCTATGAGGAACAATTGGATTGATTGCACTTATTCATCCAGGAGAAGAGGCACTTTAGAGGGGAAATGATCCCGATGTACAAATATACCAAAGGTAGCGGAACTAGAAGAGAGTGTTCAGACAGATTTGAAACACTGCTAGATGTTTTCCTTAGGCAGCATAGTATACAGGGCTATGGAGACTGTTAGAGACTCTATATCACACGTACTTAGCTTGAACCAGATGGACCTGTATCAGCTATGTAGCTTTAAATTATTCAAGCAATTTCAGATCATGGCATATACCCTTTATCTCTTCTGACCCCAGAAGGTGGTTCCACACGGGGACAGTGGTATGCGTACTTTCAGCCTAAACATTTCATTACTGCTCTTTCGAGATTTAAACCTCTTAGGCGGGATATGACCCCCTTTGAGGACTTGTGTATGAACCAAAAGGAAAGCAAACATAAACGATCAAAGATATACCACATTCTCTTAACCCAAGCCTTCTCTGATAGACCGTTTTATGTGAGGGGATGGGAAACAGAATTGGGTTATAGATTATCTCAGGATGATTGGAAACGATCTTTTGTGTTAAAGTTTAAATCAAGTATTTCAAGCAATATCCAGGAATGGAATTTTAAGATATTGACAAGATGGTATAGATACCCCACTTTATTACATAAGATCTTCCCAAACATATCCGATCGATGCTGGAGATGTGGAGTAGAGAGAGGTACTATGCTACATGTATGGTGGTCCTGCCAAGAGATTCAATCTTTTTAGGAAATGGTCTATAAAATAGGAGCACATTTTATTAAGGTCCAGGGACTGTTTACACCTGACTATCATGCCAGGGCCGAATAAAGGAGAACTATGAGGTGAGTGAAAATCACTCATCCTCATAGTTCGAGTCGACGTGTGACAATGAAACTGTCACACGTCGGCTCAATAGATCGGGAAGTGAGCGAACACATACTGTCGCTAACTCACTTCTCGATCCTGTCCCTGCAGAGAGCCGTGACTGTCACTCACGGCTCTCTGCAGGGATCCCCCCAGTCAGGACTGGAGGAACAAACGGGGGAGGGGGCGGGTACAGCTGGCTCTGCCTCTAGATAGACAGAGTCAGCTGTCAATCACACAGCTGGGCGGATCTCAACAGTAATGTTGGGATCCGTCCTGGCTGCGGCGGTCTCAGTATACTGCGAGTCGTAGCTCTCCATATACTGAGCTTTGGGTGACGGGAGGACGCTAGTTTATGTCCTCCAGGGACCCTAAGGAGAACTATGGGGGAAAAACACTTACCCCATAGTTCTCCTTTAAGGAAGTTAAGAAAGGCTTATTTAGATTTTTTTTATTTGCTGCAAGAACTGTAATAGCTAGATACTGGAGGTTTCAGGATTCTCCACAAATTAAAGATTGGGTCAAAGAAATACATTTTTTAAGAAGAGTTGAAGCGTTATTGGCGTGATCCCAGGACAGGTATCCACAATTTATGGTGACATGGAAACCATGGATAGTGTCTGACATCACTACCATGTGCTTACCAGGAATGTGAGGCTCCTTTGCATGGCCATTGGAGGAAGTGAGAGGAGTGAAGGAGGGAGGAGATGAGACTGACTTTTTTTTTATCCTTCTTTCCAATTTGTTAGTTAGTTGAGACCTGTAGGGGGGGAATAATTATTTTAATACTAATGGGAAGGGACATTTATGGTGGTTGGTTTAAGAAGAAGTTATGAATATCTTTCAGTTTTTGATTGGATTTCTCTCTGGGAGAGTCTTTAAAAGGAGAACTATGGCGTTAAGGCTTTTCCCCATAGTTCTCCTCAGGGTAACGGGAGGACACAAACTAGCATCCTCCCGTGACCCTAAGCTCAGTATACAGCTTGCGGTATACTGAGACGCCGCAGCTGAAGCGGATCGCGACAATTGTGCCGGGATCCGCCCAGCTGGGTGACTGACAGCTGGCTCTGCCTATCTAGAGGCAGAGCCAGCTGTACCCGCCCCCTCCCCCGTCCATTCCGGCAGTCAGCGCTGGCGGATTGGAGCGGGGAGGGGGGAATCCAGCCCCTCCCGTCACGGCAGAGAGCGGTGACAGGATCGAGAGGAGCGAACGCCGCTATGTGTTCGCTCACCTCCCGATCTACTGAGCCGACCTGTGACAGTCTCATTGTCACAGGTCGGCTAGAACTAGGAGGTGAGTGAAAAGCACTCACCTCATAGTTCTCCTTTAACAGGATGTTTATATGTTTAAAAAAAAAAAGAAAAGAAAGAACTTTGTAACCAGAAATAGGTCTCTCCTCTGTGACCACGCTATGGAGTATATTTGATTCTGTTTTGTTTATTTTGCCATGTTTCTGGCATATATACGCTTATTACACTTTATCTGCAGACATATATGCTAATGCAGCTGATATGAATCATTAGCCATTTCAAGACACTGAACACTGTTATGTGCATTATTGTACTACTGCCCTATCTTACTATACAATAAAAATTGTTGTTTAAAAAAATAAAAAAAATAGGTCTCAAGATATCTGAAGATAATACATCAGTACCCAACTGTTATTTGTGTTACTGTAGGTTTAAAGGCTACATATACCATTATTACCAGGTTTCATGTTATACTTAGGGCTGGATTAAGAGCATCATGGGCCTGGTGCTGTTGTTTAGTCGGACAGGAAGCAGCAGAGGCGGCCCTCTAATTAGGCGGCCCCTCACTCCCCGCTGAGGCCCCACAAAGCCCCAGTGAGTGGCCAACTAAAATGCTTGAGTAGAGAGTCGCCACCTCTGCCTGTATTCAGCATGGAGTGCCATCGGGCATACCAAGGTGATACGGACCAGCCGGGCCTATTTACAGTAGTGGGCCTGGAGCTCGTGCTCTAGTAGCCTCTATGTTAATCAGGCCCTTGTTATACCCATATTTAAGGAAATATAACATGAAAATGGTCACATTGCCAGCCCCTTTGCCGCCCCCTGCCCTTATTTACCCAAATTGTGGGGCTCTTCTCCACACAGTCTAGGACAGGATGTGGGAATGGAGAAACCTCGTACTCAATACTGAAAAATCAGTATTGGCCCATCCCTAGTAGTGTTTTGCGATTTTGCAGGCACACACAAATTTTAGGCTTGACATGTTTGGTATCTATTTATCCAAAATGGCCCCGTCTTTTATATTTTACCAACAAACTGGGGAATAATAAATGTTATACAACATAATGTAGGGAAAACATTTTTTGTTTCAAAATGTTCTGAATTTTTCTTCCTTATATGATAAAAAATAAAAACTCCAGTGGTAATTAAATACCATCAAAAGAAAGCTCCATCTGTCCCACAAAAATAATATAGAATTAATTTCGGTACGGCATTGCATGGCTAAATAAATTTCAGTTAAAATACCTCAGCGCTGAATAATGAAAAATGGCCGGAACAGGAAGGCAGATTAATACCCCCGGTCTTCAAGGGGTTAAATAATGGAACCTGATTCTGTATTGCTTGAAGATTGGTCAAAGCAGTAAAAACTCATTTTTTCAAAATGCAAAATAAAGCAATTTAGTGAAAAAGAAAGAGTACAAAAACATAAAAATAGTAAAGAAAAAAAAAAGGAGAAAAAAAATTTAAAAGAAATATAAAAAAGCAAAAAATAAAATAGAAAAGGGGAATAAAAAAGTAAAAAAAAGAAAAGAAATAATATTAAAAAAACAGGAATGAAAAGAGAAGGAAAAAGAAGTAAATAATGCATTACACAATAGAGTACATTCCGTGTTTCATGCCCTTTCCTTTAACCTTGTGAAAAGTACAAATGGAGCCACTCCATGATCTGAGAAATGTATAGGAGTGAGTAGGGATTGCTGCAGTAAAAATAACCAGTTTATCATCCTGTCACCGATCCCGTTTACTTCAAATTAGATATATGTTATAAATTGGCGCAGCGCCGGTCGGCTGCATGAGACGGGAGCGGAGTAACGGTAGGGAGAATAGATGGCTTTAGAGATCGCGAGTGAGATCTGAAATATGTTTTTTATTTAGAGGATGAAAACGCCACAAGAGGCAAAATTGTGACAGATCATACAAGGTGAGCTCAACACAACAGCAAAAAAACAATTCTAGGCGGTCAATTTCTGAGTTGGCTTTGTTTATTTATTGTTTTTTGGGGGGTTATAGGTACAGTATACGACAATCAATCATGTGTCCGGGTTTGCATAGGAAAAATACACCAAAGTATGTGGGCATCCCTACAAATGATTGAGTTTAGGATGGTGTTTCTACTGAAGAGTCCTCTTAATACTACAACACACAATAGACATTTTAGACAATGTTCACCAACATTGTGGTAACAGTTTGGGGAACCCCCATGTTCCAGCAGGACTGTGGCCCTATGCACAAAGCCAGGTCCATGTAGACATGGTTTGATGGGTTTGTTGTGAAGGAACTTAAGTGGCCTTCATAGGGACCTGACCTCAACCATACTCAACGCCTTTGGGATGAATTGATATGCCAATTGTGAGCCAGATCTTCTTATCCAACGTCAGTACCTGACCTCACAAAAGCCCTTTTGGCCGAATGGGGACACATTCCTACAGACACCCTCCAAAATCTTGTAGAAAACCTTCCCATTAGAGTGGAGGATATTATAGCTGCAAAGGGGGACCAAATCCATATTAATGGCCATGATTTTGGAATGAATGGAGTGTCCAGCAAGCTCATAAGGTGTCCTGGTCCAGGGTCCTAAAACACTTGACCATTCAGTGGATAAAAAAGTCACAAAGATGGGTCACAGTTAGTTGTAGGATGTTGAATAACCCTTGAAATAATTATTTTGCTGTTGTCTACTGGGTTAAAACACACTAGGTCTTTTTTTCGGGGTAGGTCTTATTTTTGAAAATGTTTTTAATGTACAACAATCCCCACTTATTCATGTACAGCAGTCTACATGTATTCATGTACAAAAATATGGTGATCAGGGCAATCAGGGGTGCCGTACCTTTCCAAGAGCAATTTTGCAACCAATCGCTGGCCAGAATGAGCGAAGAGCGCTTTCACTATCGTTTCCTCACAGGCGGAGTGCATTTGGTATCACTCCGCCTGTGACAGGAGCCAGCGCTATGGAGGAGGCATCGGCTTATGGGGCTCTGCTCCCTCCGGTGCCGCCTTGATTCCTCTAGCGCTGGCTTCGTTGGCACCGCTGATTCTCTCCTGCCTCTCCTGTGGCTCTTCAAGTTCCCCCTTATGCCACCACCGGCCCTGGGAATGGTCACAACTAGGTCTTATTTTCGGGGTAGGTCTTATATTTTAGCAATTCCCAAAAATAGTACTAGGTCTTATTTTCGGGGGAACAGGGTATATAGAGAGAGAGAGCGAGAGAGAGAGAGAGAGAGAGAGATACACTATATTGACAAAAGTATTGGGACACCCCTCCAAATCATTGGATTCAGGTGTTCCAATCACCTCCATGGCCACAAGTGTATAGAATCACGCACCTCGGCATGCAGACGCTTCTACAAACATTTGTGACAGAATGGGTCCCTCTCAGGAGCTCAGTGACTACAAGCGTGGTACCGTGATAGGTTGTCACCTGTGCAATAAGTCCATCCGTGACATTTCCTGGCTACTAAATATTCTGCGGTCACCTGTTAGTGGTATTATAACAAAGTGGAAGCAACTGGGAACAACAGAAACTCAGTCACGAAGTGGTAGCCACATCAAATGACAGAGCGGGGTCAGCGTATGCTGAAGCGCACAGTGCACAGAAGTCGCCAACTGTCTGCAGAGTCAATAGCTGAGGAACTCCAAACTTCATGTGGCCTTCAGATTGGCACAACAACAGTGCGTAGAGAGCTTCATGTAATGGGTTTCAATGGCCGGGCAGCTGCATCCAAGCCTTACATCACCAAGTGCAATGCAAAGCGTGGGATGCCGCGGTGTAAAGCGCGCCGCCACTGGACTCTAGAGAAGAGGAGACGTGTTCTCTGGAGTGACCAATCACGCTTCTCTGTTAGGCAATCCGATGGACGTGTCTGGGTTTGGCAGTTGCCAGGAGAACGGTACTTGCCTGACTGCATTGTGCCATGTGTAAAGTTTGGGGGAGGGGGGATTATGGAGGGGGGGGGGTTGTTTTTCAGGGGTTGGGCTTGGCCCCTTAGTTCCAGTGAAGAGAACTCTTAAGGCATCAGCACACCAAGACATTTTGGACAATTTCATGCTCTCAGCCTTGTGGCAACAGTTTGGGGATGGCCCCTTCCTGTTCCAACATGACTGCACACCAGTGCACAAAGCAAGGTCCATAAAGACATGAATGAGCGAGTTTGGGGTGGAGAACTTGACTGGCCTACACAGAGTCCTGACCTCAAGCCCATGGAACACCTTCTGGATGAATTAGAGCGGAGACTGCGAGCCCGGCCTTCTCGTCCAACATCAGTACCTGACCTCACAAATGGTCCAACATTCCCATAGACACACTCCTAAACCTTGTGGACGCCTTCCCGGAAGAGTTGAAGCTGTTATAGCAGCAAAGGGCGGAGCCAACCCAATACTGAACCCTACGGACTAAGACTGGGGTGCCATTAAAGTTTTTGTAAAGGCCGGTGTCCCAATACTTTTGGCCATATAGTGTAACTGCTGTTGGACCTGGAGGAGCTATTTGTATGGCTCCCAATCAATGGCTATGGACGGGTCACAACTGGGCGATCCGGCAACCAGCGGCAACATGTTGCACCGATTACTCCTCAGCTTCCACAGATCTGGTAAAAATAATACCGACGTTCTAGAAAATGATACAAATCAGATTTTCTCGGCCCAGGTGGGTCTGTGTTCTCTCCTCTGTACGGATCTATTCTGCTCACTCTCCCCAATTACTGTTCCCGGCCACGGCTGAGTGTGACACTTGAAGGCCGGCCCCTCTGGAACACGGGGGGGAGGGGGGGTATTACGCCGTAGAAAAGTCTATATCTTCACCCCGAGTATTCCTGGCGGCCCGACCCCACTGAGAACATTCCACATGTATCGTTTTCTATATTACGCTATTCCAGATATTGAAGCAGAAAAGAGAACCCCCGGAGGGGGGAGATCCACAGGTTGCCGCGCGATGTGCGGAGCATTCGGGTCTGCATTTAATTAAATTTGTCACTAAATTTTGGGGTTTAATAAGGAGTTGCGCTAATATTGCGCAACATAAACATTTTCAACTACCACCATTTTATTCTATAGGGTCTTGGCATTCAGAAAATATATAATGTTGGGGGGTTTTACGTCATTTTCAGGCCTAAAATGTGGAATATAACATGGGTGCAAAAATTGAAAAAAGGGCCTCAGTCATGAAGGGGTTAAAGTCCGAAATACGGAATTCGTATCATAACGAATGTTCGTAAAGTTACGAAAATATAACCGCCACTAACGAAAATTCGTATTTCGTACGAATCCGAATTGAGTTCAGTTACGAATTACGAAATACGAAATAACGGATATTCCGAAACGAAACAGAACTAATTTTTTGACGGCGCACAAGTCTAGTCAGACCGCCGAACTAGTCAAGAGGAAGGTATAGGTGGAGTGTTCAGCATCGGGGGTCATGTAATCTCTGCCGAGGGGGAGGAGGATTCCACAATGCAGACCAATTAAAAGCGCCAAAATGAAGTGCAAAGTTTTTAATGATAAAATTAGAAGAAATACAATAAACATTCAACGCGTTTCGGGAAGGTGAACACACTCTGCTTCATCAGGGCTACAAAATCAATATATATGACAACATTGCATTTGTATCATTTTGTATCTGTATTGATCTTGGAGCCCTGATGAAGGGGGGTTGCGTTTGGCTCTTTTGTCATTTTTTTTATTGCTGTTTTTGCTTTCTTGCCCCAGTGGTGACCACACCCTCCCCTCACAGGGACAGGAAATGATCAAAAATCTCACCAATGGGGGTCACAGACAAAAATCACATTATTAGTAGAGTAGTGAAGGGTTAGAACTTTTGTCAGTGTTTTTATTTATTTGCCGACTGTGCTTTCTTGTCTTGGTGACAACTGCACACCACATTTCTTGTACAGGTGTCACAGAGAAAGGAAGTAAGGAATAATCTCCCCAACGGGGTCACTGACAAAAACACATTTTTAGTGGAGTTATCAATGGTTAGAATGTCGGTCAGTTCTTTAAACTGCCATCTGCTGTTTCTTCTCTTGGTGACAACCGCACCCCGCCTCATTTCTTGTACAGGATGTCACAGGGACAGGAAGTAAGCACCCGTCTCTCCAACGGGGTCACAGACAAAAATCCCATTATTAGTAGAGTGGTGGGGGGATTAGAACCTTTGTCATCTTGGTGATAGCGGCACCCCCTCCCCAATTCCTGCACGGGTGTCACAGGGGCAGGAAGTGAGGAATAATCTCTCTATGGGGACACATAGACGGAAATGTTATCTCTCCCTTCTCCATCCAAAACAAACAGAAAATAAATAAATAAAATAAAAATAAATTCATAATAAATTAAAATAAAGAAAAAAAAATTAATTAAAATAAATAAATAAATACATACAATAAAAAGAAATTAATTGAGAGGGATAGAGAGAGGGAGTGAGGGTGGGGGTGTGAAGAGAGAGTGGGGGGTAGAGAGATTTGAATTGAGAGAGAGAAATCCAGGCAGCTCGACTGACGTCAGCCTCTCCCATTAATTACACTGAGCAGCAAACACGGCGCTGAACCGTATGGCGAATTGATCCGCCATCCGCTCGCAGTCACGGTGACCTTTGGGTGCAATGCAGTTTTGTTATTAGTATGCAGCCTGGCACTGAAATGGTTAACAGCCTGACGAATCACTCGCCTCCGTAGTCGGCATTCCCCCCCTTCTTTTTTTCCTTTTAACCCCCTAGACGCCGCACAGGGTCAGGATGGCGTGCGGCCCCTCCGGAGCGAGCTGCTAGCCCCCATTTTTCCCCATAGAAGGACGGATGCCTTTACCAGCAGAGCCGCATTGTCGAGCCGGTCCAGGCAGCTGTTGCACTAGAGCTCGGAGTTCAATAACCATGGCAACAGAGGAGTCAGCCTCTTCCTTCCACATCGCTCTCGCTTTCCCCCAGTGCAACAAGGCAACCTCCGCCAGCAGCCCAGCACCAGCAGCAGCGCGCCGCGTCCACCAGTGAGGGCTGAAGGGGACCTGGGAGGGCGACAGTCGGCGGACGCTTCTGGCATATGCGCCCGCCTGGAGAGCGGAGGGGGGGCTAGGGGGGACCCGGCTTTTCAAGGACGAGGACCGCAGGAGTAAAAGAAGAGGGGGGGCTGACGACAGCAGGTAAGACCTGCAAAAAAACTACTCGCCTGTTCTCTTCTCCATTCCATGCTTAGAGCTAGAATCTAGTGACTGCTCTGTGCTGATATACAATGTGACCCTATGTAACAATGTCCTCTGATATACAATATAATAACACGTAACAATGTCTTCTGATATACAATATAATAAAACGTAACAAAGTGCTCCAATATAATATGTAACAATGCCCTCTGATATACAATATAATAACACGTAACAATGCCCTCTGATATACAATATAATAAAACGTAACAATGTGCTCTGATATACAATATAATAACATGTAACAATGCCCTCTGATATACAATATAATAACATGTAACAATGCCCTCTGATATACAACATAATAAAACGTAACAATGTGCTCCGATGTAATATGTAACAATGTGCTCTGATATACAATATAATAATGAGCAAAAATATCCTCCAATATAAAATGTGACCATATGTAACATTGTAATAAAATACAATAAGATGTCACATTGTCATCGGATATAAAATATAATATGTAACATTGTCATCTAATAATAGAAAATATAATAATATAAAATATCAGCATTAGATTGCAAGCTCTTGAGGTCAGGCTCTCTTTGCCCTACCTTACATTAAACTCCTGTTTGGTACCCCAGCGGCATAGGTTGGTGATATATAAATAAGGATTGATAATCAGGTTGGTGATCTCTCTTTGCGCATTGAAAATGATTGTTTTCTAATTAGACACTTGTTTTTTTTAAAAATAGATTGCAAGCTCTTGGGGACAGGCTTCTATTTGCTTTCTGTGTCATTTTTGTTAGCTAGTGTTAAACCCCAGTACCCCTAAATATGTAGCCCTCAGCAGCATTAGATTGTTAGCTCTTGAGGAAAGGCTATCTTGCCTTTTGTGTTGTTTTTGTTACCTCTCAGTAAACTCCTGTGCCCCTGATTGTAGCCCATATCAGCATTAGATTGCAAGCTCTTGAGGTCAGGCTCTCTTTGCCCTACCTTACATTAAACTCCTGTTTGGTACCCCAGCGGCATAGGTTGGTGATATATAAATAAGGATTGATAATCAGGTTACCTCATGTTGTTTTGTTACCTTACATGAAACTCCTGTGCCCCTGATTGTAGCCCATAGAAGCATTAGATTGCAAGCTCTTGAGGGCAGGCTGCCTTTGCCTTTCATGTTGTTTTGTTACCTTACGTGAAACTCATGTGCCCCTGATTGTAGCCCTCAGCATTAGATTGCAAGCTCTTGAGGGAAGGCTCGCTCTCCTTGTTTGTTATGTTAAACTCTGCGACCCCTCTGCGGCATAGGTTGGCGCTACACAAGACTAATCATCAGTTCAGTGATTGATCTGTGCTAATATAGAATTATTGGTTTATGATCAGGCCATTTGTTCCAAGTATGTACTTGTTTCCCATCTTCAACTTCCCCTCTTATATTAGATTGCAAGCTCTTGAGGACAGGCTCCCTTTGCCATTCATGTCATTGTTTGCTTCCTTTCATTAAACCCGCAGACCCCTGATTGTAACCCTTTGCCACAATAGATTGCAAGCTCTTGAGCGAAGGTTCCCCTTTGTGTAATTGTTTGTTAGCCAAACCTCTGATTGTAACCCTCTACTGCATAGGTTGGCGCTCCATAAGGATGAATATTTGCTCATCCATGATTATCATTGCGTATGCCAGCTCTGTCTGTCATCACCGCCTTGTTTAAGGTGCCTTCTATCCCCCTCAGTGCAGAATGCTAATCCTGTGACAAGGATGACACAGGGACGTCTCTTTAGTTTTCATTACGCTCCTGGCGTACATTTCGCCTTGTTTTCATTCGTATTCCGTGCGTTTCCTCCCTGGTCTCCATAAGGTGTGCAAGGCTATGCGAGGCTCAGGTAGGTGAGTCCCAGTGTGAGAGAGGAAAGAACTGAGTGTGGGATTGGGTCATGATGGAGGACACTTCACTATATTGTTCAAGAAGAGAAAATGTTATTGTTGTTATTTTTATAGATATTTCATTTTAGGAATGGTGTTATTTGTCCTGCGCAGGTGTGCAGTGTTTACATTTGTCCTGTAGAGGTGTGCGGTGTTTATACTTGTCCTGTAGAGGTGTGCTGTGTTTATACTTGTCCTGCAGAGGTGTGCGGTGTTTATACTTGTCCTGCGCAGGTGTGCGGTGTTTATATTTGTCCTGCGCAGGTGTGCAGTGTTTATGTTTGTCCTGCGCAGGTGTGCGGTGTTTATACTTGTCCTGTAGAGGTGTGCGGTGTTTATACTTGTCCTGCGCAGGTGTGCGGTGTTTATGCTTGTCCTGCGCAGGTGTGCGGTGTTTATATTTGTCCTGCCGAGGTGTGCGGTGTTTATATTTGTCCTGCGCAGGTGTGCAGTGTTTATATTTGTCCTGCGCAGGTGTGCGGTGTTTATACTTGTCCTGTAGAGGTGTGCGGTGTCTATACTTGTCCTGTAGAGGTGTGCGGTGTTTATACTTGTCCTGCGCAGGTGTGCGGTGTTTATATTTGTCCTGCAGAGGTGTGCGGTGTCTATACTTGTCCTGTAGAGGTGTGCGGTGTCTATACTTGTCCTGTAGAGGTGTGCGGTGTCTATACTTGTCCTGCAGAGGTGTGCGGTGTCTATATTTGTCCTGTAGAGGTGTGCGGTGTCTATACTTGTCCTGCGCAGGTGTGCGGTGTCTATATTTGTCCTGTAGAGGTGTGCGGTGTTTATATTTGTCCTGCAGAGGTGTGCGGTGTTTATATTTGTCCTGCAGAGGTGTGCAGTGTTTATACTTGTCCTGCGCAGGTGTGCGGTGTTTATACTTGTCCTGCAGAGGTGTGTGGTGTGGTGTGCATGTTATTTAATAGCCACTTTATCGACAAAGAAAAGTGAAATCATTTATAAAAGTAAACAAGAATAGAAGTATTGTACAATAACCTGTCCACCAAATCTTTACACTCATCTATTGTCATCTCATCCTCTCTCATCTCTTCCTCTCCCTCTCTAATCTTTCTCACATCTCTATTTTCCTCTCTCTCATCTCTTCCTCTCTCTCATCTCTTCCTCTCTCTCATCTCTTCCTCTCTCTCTCTCTCTCTCTCTCTCTCTCTCTCTCTCCTCTCTTTCTCTCTCTCAACTCTTTTCCTCTCTCTCTCCTCGCCCCCTCTCTCTCAAATTTCTCTATTGATTTTTTTTTTTTTTTTAGCAAATGTTACAGGGTTTACTTTTACAGTGATACCGCCTGTATGTTGCAACAATACAGAGCAACAGTAAAAACTTGTATAAGATTAAGATATGGTTCTATCTTTCTTTCTATCTATCTATCTATCTATCCGGTCATTTTCTATTACCTATTTTTTCATCCCCTTACATCTCTCTCTCTCTCTCTCTCTCTCTCTCTCTCTCTCACACCGTATCTCTCTCTCCCTGTTCCTTTATCCAGCGTTTGTCTTGTTTGTTATACCTTCTCACTCTGACACTGAAGTGTTCCATAGTTTTTGTACAGAAAATGTACTTTGTGTACTCTGGGATTACATTGATGCAATATTTGACCTTTCCAGCTGTAGTGGCTGGGATTTGGGCAAGGCTGAATGTCCTTTTGCTGATTAGAAAGTTGGACATCTTGTACAATGTTCCACGTCATTACCTCTGATGTAATAAAGTCTTTTTATGAACACCGAGACAATTAGATGTTGGAATAATACAACATAATCACCTATACTGTATAGACGTTGTTATTGATTTAGTCATCCTTTGAAGGGGTTGAGGTTATCGTTAAGAGTTATATATCCATATATATATATAGATCTATATATATAGATCTATATATATATATGGATATATATATATTGTGAGTGTTATCAGCTCTTATGGACCAGAGACTTCTCCTGTGCTGCACCCTTTTGGAATTTTCTCTCTGGCTCTATCAAACTGTCTGCTACCACTGAACACTGCTAAAGCTCCCGGAAAGCTTAGATCTCTATGGAAACCTCTGATATCCCCTTGTTATTTATTGGAATATCGATTAACCAATCCGCATGGATTTGATCTGCTGGCATTCTGGCAAAAATGAACCTGTCCTCTACTTCACCAGCATGGATCGCCAGAATTAGTTGAACTGGTAAAGGGTACATAGCGGTCAACTTCTGTATTGATCTCTCACCTTTGGGTGCCTTACCATTTCTGTACTGATGACCTGGCAACCTCCTTTCATTCCCCTTACCAGTCCACTTATGTGCTGATAACTGGCAACCTCCTTTCACCCCCTTACCAGTCCACTTCTGTACTGATGACCTGGTCACCTCGTTTGGCCCCCTTACCAGTCCACTTCTGTACTGATGACCCACCAACCTCCTTTCATCCCTCTTACCAGTCCACTTCTGCAATGATGACCTGGTCACCTAATTTGGCCCCCTTACCAGTCCACTTCTGTACTGATGACCCACCAACTTCCTTTCACCCCCCTTACCAGTCCACTTCTGCAATGATGGCCTGGTCACCTCCTTTGGCCCCCTTACCAGTCCACTTCTGTACTGATGACCCACCAACCTCCTTTCACCCCCCTCACCAGTCCACTTCTGTATTAATCACCTGTCAACCTCCTTTTGCCCCCCTACTGGCCCACTTCTGTACTGATGGCTTGACAAGCTTCTTTGCCCTCTTACCAGTCCACTTCTGTACTGATGACCCACCCATCTTCTTTGGTCTCTTAGCTGTCCACTTCTAGATTGATACACCTATCACATCCTTTTAAACCCTTACCAGTCAATTTATGTACTGATCCCCTCTCATATCCACACTCATCTTTGCTTTTTGGACCAGTAAGGGAGTAGCCAATGGGAAAGGTCACCTTATACTGATGATGCTTCCTACTCATAAGTTAGACAAGTTAATTGAGAGGTTCAGTTCACTGCACAGGTACATGCATTTGTTTACACAGGATTTAAAAGCAGCCAGCACTTTTGAAAATTCTGCGCATAATTGTAATATAGGTATTTAATGTGTAGATTGTTTTTATTTGTTATTTGTTTTTCTTTCTTTTTTGGGGGGGGGGCAGCACTGCTTCTTTTTTTATTTTACATTTTATAATAAGGTATTAATGAGACATTCACTTAGGGGTGTATTTATTTACTGTTCGTAGTCCTTTGTAATATCGTCACACCACACTATGGCCACTAGTTGAAGCCAAGGAGCATAGGAAATGTTTATGCTCCTTGGCTCCATCTAGTGGCAATAATGTGTTATGAATCTAAAGCTGAGACATTTGCAAAGCAAACCGCTCTGCAAACGTTTGATAACTACACCCCTTAGTGTAAGCTGCTTTTTTTAGGAAGATTTGTAAGAGACATGGTGGAAGTATTTGGGTTTTGTTTATTTATGTTTAACTGTCACCTCTGTTCATGTTGTTTAAATATTACTGTTGTGGTCTTTTTTATAACATATATATATATATATAATCAAACTGAAATGTGAGCTGCATGCAGGACCAACCAGGTACAAACAGGTACTAGCATCAAGTGGTCTCCAAATCCTCAACCCAAACTTAAAACACATAGAAAATGGGATGCAATTCAATAACATTAACATTTTGCTAGAACTATGAGGTGAGTGAAAAGCACCCACCTCATAGTTCTCCTTTAAACACTACAAAATAGGTAAAGCAACACAATCACAATCTGAACAACAGTTAACTATTTCAGGCATCCCTGCCATTTATCACACTTGACCTTGATAAAGGTTGGGGATGCCTGAAATTGTTTAAGTATCTATCTATCTATCTATCTATCTATCTATCTATCTATCTATCTATCTATCTATCTATCTATCTATCTATCTATCTATGCCTTTCGTGCCTTTATCAGTTATATCCTATGAGTTCTAATGATCAGTGGCCTCATATGTTATGTTGATGGAGGGTTCTATCTTGTTGGCATTTCATACATGTTTGCTGTGGAACAAGATAACGCTACATAATAAGAGCCACTAATAGTCACCTGTAAATTGATTTTACACACATATAGTGTAGGTGTTGTTCCCAGCTGTGCTACAGTGTCAATAATAATCACAGTGGATTATTAGCATATATATTTTTAGCTTGGCCCGGACTGATCCATTATATAATGAAGGTGATTGGTAGTTGGCTAGCTGGAGTCAGATGAGTCAGAAGAAGGATCTCTGCAGAGCCGGAGAAAAATAACAGTTCCGGGCATTTTTCTAACGTATTTCTTTAGAGACATTCGGAAATAATGGTCTTGATGGAGCTAAGTACTGTGTGGGAGGTTACTTAGTGCAGGTTGGGCTGTGAGGCCCTACATCAGTCTAAATTTAGAGGAACGAAGACGAAAAATTGAGAAAGATTGTAGACATTTGTATCTCTACAGCGTGGAATGGAATTGTATTACGAAGATGTTTAGTGGTCTGGTCAGGATACAAGCATGATGTGCTTAGCCTGTGAGTAAGGGTTTGGCAATCTTGCCTTGCACTGTTGGTATCCTAGGCTCAGTTTCCACTAAGGACTTGCACTGAATGTTGCATTAGTCCAGATTCTCTTTCATAATCCAAAGACATACTGGTCAGTCTACTGGTTTCCAGCCAAATGGACCTACAGTATCTGTGTGTATTATGGTGCAAGAAGAATTAGACTAGAAGCTCCACCCCAGGGCAAGGACTGATGTAAGCAATTTTATGTTCCCCATCCCATCCTATACCTACTACCATGCAGGGCTGTAGCTACCATGGGGCGAGTGAGGCACTCGCATCGGGCGCAGCTGAAAGGAGGTGCAACCAGGGCCAGCCTGGCTGCGCCCCCTCGCCCCTGTTGCCATGGGGAGCACAGGGCGCCATTGACAACAGGGGCGCCAGGCAAATGGGTGTGTTTAGACCCCCAATATTTCCCCAAAGCTTCCCAACAGCAAAAAAACAAAAACACACACACAATCATGCACACACATTACTAGACTAAAAATTTGCTTCGGACAAAATGAACGCAAACCAAAAATGTTTTAATTAGTTTGTTCACTCAAAACAAGTTTTTATGCTATTTTGGATTTGGCCACCAGCACATTCTGCTCATGCGCACCTCCATCCTGTAGGTGGGGCGCATGATGTCATATACCGCACATGTCGGTTATGGGGTACAATTTCCTGTTCTTGCCTCGGGTGCAAAAGGAGCTAGCTACGGCTCTGCTACCATGACTGAGTTGCAAACTCCTAACCTTGGAATGTTACATTTTCTATGGCTCCATGCCTGAAATGTGTACCAGAGCTGTATTACTTACTCCATATATCACTTAAGTAAGGTGCCAGCTTTGTAAGAAGACTATGTTAAGATAATGTTCTCCATCCTATCCCATCCCTACATCCATGACTGTGCTGAGATCCTTGATGCGTTCCTAACCTCAAAATCTTACTTTATTTGTGGCTCCATTCCTGAAATGCATACCAAAGCTGTATTAGCCTCTCCATTAAGGACATAAGTATTGTTCCACCATTTTAAGTTTTGCTTTCTTTCAGTTGTATTGTTATTATGTCCAGTGATTGTATCAAATAGAAGGTTCTATGTATGGAGTGTAATAGCCACATACAATGCTGTTTTAACACCTCTCTCTGGACGGCTTAACCACTTCAAGACCAGGTGTTTAGACCCCATTCCTGGCCAGACCATTTTTCAGTATTCAGCGCTGTGGTACTTTGATTGACGTTTATTCCGTCACGCAACGCTGTACTGAAATGAATTCTATACAATTTTATGGGGACAGATTTAACTATATTAAGGAAAAATTATTGAAAATTTTGGGAAAAAAAAGTTTTCCCCCCATTATATTGGGAAACAATGATTATTACCCAAATGTTTGGTAAAATATAAAAGACGGGGGCACGTCGGGTAAATAGAACCCAAACATGTCATGCTTTAAAATTGCGCGCACCCGCGAAATCGCAAAAAAATACCATACCCAAAATTGACCATAGGTGACGCTTTAAAAGCTTTTACAGCTCATCAGTTTAGTGTTATCAATGATTGATGGCCCTAAAATTATTGCTCTCACTGCGACGTTCGCGGCGATATGTAACATGTGCGGCGTAATGGGCGAAATCGTCGTTTTCACACGTATGCGCCCCCGATGCCTGTTTGCATGCGTGTATGTATGGGGGGGACTTTTTAAAAAAAAATTCAAAGATGTAATTCTTTTTCATTTGTAACTTTACATTTTTTTGGGGGGGGGGGGGCTTCAATTTTTTTTTCACTTAACTTTATTGCTATCACATAGGGGGCTAAGAAAACCCCCTTATGTGATAGCAAAATATGTGACAGGTCCTCTTTATGGAGACATCTTGGGTCTCCAAGACCCCTAATGTCACCAAGGACCCCCCTGAAGAAGCTGATGAAGCAGAGATCTGCTTCATCAGCTTCTCTCCAGCATTTGAAGCTGGAGCCCGGGACCGGCGTGACAGTGGGAGGGGGGCGCACATCCCGGGACCTCATACAAGCGATCCTTCGGCTCTATAGCCGGCGGATCACTTGTATATTAACGGGAATCGCTGCCTGTTTTCAAGTGTCGGCATCTCCCGCTCGCGCGCACCCACTCAGATCTGGTGAGCTCATGGCCGGCTGTTTTTTTACAATGGCCGGCCGGGAAGTGGTTAATAGCACCATGCATGCAAATGCAATCAACACCTTACCTCCCCCACCCTCCAACACCTTCCCCACTGCTTGTGTAACCTAACTAGTGAGGCAAGAGCTGTCACAGCCTCTACTCTGTGTTAGAGGCGTGAGCTCTGTGGATGGCTTGGACAAATGGCAAAGCGCCATTGGTCCAAGCTGTCCAATCAAAAGAAAAAACAAAAAAACCCCACTGAGGCCATCGATCTCGATGCCTCAGCGGTGAAGAGCAAGTGAGGGACAGGGAGGCTCCTCCATGTCTCCTCCCTTCCTCCTCCCTCCTTCCTTCACACTAGCCGGGGCTTCATAGGGATGGGCTTGGGGCTTCTGCAGCATATGGGCAGGGCGTCGGAGTCCTGGGGGGCGGGGCTGGGGAATGCCTCACCAAGAAGTGAAGGTACCGCATGTCGCTGCTGTATAGAGCAGTGGTTCTCAACCTTTCTAGGGCCGGGACCCCTTGGTAACATTTGCCAAGTTGTGGTGACCCCCAACGGTAAAATGTAGGGATGACGCGGCTGCTGCAGCGACATCTGGCGGCGTGGCGGGAGAACTGACACTGCTGCGCTAGGAGAGGGCTGAGGAGGACTCTCACCTTATTATTGTTTATTTTTTATTATTTTATTATTTTTTTAACATTTGTTTCTTATTTCTTTTTAATCGCTTTTTTATTTTTTAAATTCTTTTATTTTTATTTCTTTAATAATTTTTGTATCTATTTTTTTTTCACTTAACTTCATTGCTATCACACAGAGGTAACAAGCTCCTGTGTAATAGCATTTGGAGGTGACAGGTTCTCTTTATTGACCCTGCCACCTCCAATACAGGAGTCCTAGCACAGCACTGTGCTGGAACTTCTGTGGCAGGTGAGAGGGGAAGACTGCTATCCCCTCTCACTGTGCACACGGAGCGGCAAGTTTACTTTTTAACCCTGTCGGGGAAAAAAAACAACTTTCTCCTGGAAAGGTTTAGTCTGCTTGATGAGAAAGTTTTTTTTTTTCCTGACTGACGGCGGGCCCGATGTCAGAAATAAAAAGAGCAGATAAAGCGCTTCTCTCCTGGGTGGCTGGAAGCCGCTAGGCGACCCCATACAAATCGTAATTTGACCCCCGACGGGGTCCCGACCCCCAGGATAAGAACCACTGGTATAGAGTGTAATAGAATTGTATTATGATCATGTCTGTTGGTTGGTCATGTTGAGGGTTATAGTGTTCTATGTATAGAGTGTAATAGAATTGTATTATAATCATGTCCAGTGGTCAGTCATGTTGAGGGTTGTAGTGTTCTATACATAGAGTGTAATAGAATTGTATTATGATCATGTCTGTTGGTTGGTCATTTTGGGGGTTGTAGTGTTCTATATAGAGAGTGTAATAGAATTGTATTATGATCATGTCCAGTGGTCGGCAATGTTGGAGGTTGTAGTGTTCTATGTATAGAGTGTAATAGAATTGTATTATAATCATGTCCAGTGGTCAGTCATGTTGAGGGTTGTAGTGTTCTATACATAGAGTGTAATAGAATTGTATTATGATCATGTCCAGTGGTGGGTCATTTTGGGGGTTGTAGTGTTCTATATAGAGAGTGTAATAGAATTGTATTATGATCATGTCAAGTGGTCGGTCATGTTGAGGGTTGTAGTGTTCTATGTATAGAGTGTATAGAATTGAAATTATGATCATGTGCAGTGGTCAGTCATGTTGGGGGTTGTAGTGTTCTATATATAGAGTGTAAGAGAATTGTATTATGATCATGTCCAGTGGTTGGTCATGTTGGGGGTTGTAGTGTTCTATATATAGAGTGTAATAGAATTGTATGATGATCATGTCCAGTGGTTGGTCATGTTGGGGGTTGTAGTGTTCTATATATAGAGTGTAATAGAATTGTATGATGATCATGTCCAGTGGTTGGTCATATTGGGGGTTGTAGTGGTCTATATAAAGAGTGTAAGAGAATTGTATTATGATCATGTCCAGTGGTGGGTCATGTTGGCGGTTGTAGTGTTCTATGTATAGAGTGTAATAGAATTGTATTATGGTCATGTCCAGTGGTCGGTCATGTTGGAGATATAGGGCTTGATTTAACAAAGGAAAATCAGCTCTTCACCTTGCAAGGGAATTTGCACTTTGCAGTGGAAGTTTCCCTTAGCTTAGTGAATGTAGTAAAATTTCACTTTGCAAAGAATACCCAATCGTGTGCAAGGAAAACGAAAACAGTATTTTAGCTTGAACTTGATTGGATGATAAAAGTCAGCAGAACTTCACCTAATACACTAAGCTAAGGGAAAAATCAACTGCAAAGGGCAAATTGACTTGCAAAGTGAACAGCCAATTGCTTTTAATAAATCAACCCCATAGCATTCTACGTATAGAGTCTAACACAACTATATAATAATATACTGTACATTGGTCAGGTCATGTTAATGGTTTAATGTTCTATCTAAAGACAATAAGATACCCAAGAGGTCTATTTATAACTCTTCCACCCAGCCATACACTGGGCGACCGCCGCTCATACGGCATTCCTACCACTAGATGGAGTTGAGATGCATAAGCATTTCCTACACTTATAGGCTCCATCTAGTGGCGTGAATGGCATACAAATGACATTCACCCGCCGTATTGCTGGGCGGAAGAGATATAAATAGACGGCACAGAGTATAACTAGCGTACTTTTCTGTGCAATGATCTGCTTTTCAAATGAAGCTTCCTTCTTAGCTATCTTTGTCACAATTTGCTCGTATTTATGTCATCTTGATAGAAAATTGCAGGACATTTTCATGCTATGCTCATCCAAGTTATTTTGGGAACAGAAATAAGACAGATTCTGATGAATTAATCTGATTAGGCTAAAGATACGTTGCGTGTTATTAGCTTGATTAGGCAGATACAGCACAGACGTAGAGAAAATATTAAATATGAAAGAGATTTTTCCCATGCTAAGATGAAATGGGAATGGGCAGCATTTCTCGGAGGATGTGCTCAGGCAACTAGGTATCTTTTTGGAAAATGTTTCATTTGTGTATTTTTTATTGCTTGTTGTGTCTTTTTCAAGCTATTTCTCATGGAGCAAAGGTTAAAAGAGAACTATGGGGTAAGTGGTTTTCCACATAGTTCTCTTTAGGGTCATAGGAGGACATATACTAACCTCCTCCCGTGACCCAAAGCTCACTACTGAGCCTGATGAAGGGGACCCTGCGTGGCCCCAAAAGCGCTTGTCTTTATGACTTTTGTCAATATATTGAATTTACACTAATGTGAATCTCTGGATTGGAGTGCTGATGACGTCTTTCTATGTACCAAAGCTCAGTATATCGCAAGCTACAGCTTGCTGTATACTGAGACTGCCGCAGCCGAGACAGATCCCGACAATACTGTCGAGATCCACCCAGCTGCGTGATTGACAGCTGGCTCTGCCTATCTAGAGGCTGTGCCTGCCCCCTCCCTCGTCTGTTCCTCCACTCAGCGCTGGAGGACCGGAGCGGGGAGGGGGGAAATCCCTGCAGGGAGCCGTGACTGACAGTCACCACTCTCTGCAGGGAGATGATCGGGAAGTGAGCGAGCAACGGTATGCGTTCACTCACTTCCCGATCTATTGAGCCGATGTGTGACAGTTTCATTGTCACAGGTCGGCTTGAACTATGAGGGTGAGTGATTTTCACTTACCTCATAGCTCTCCTTTAAAGAATATCTGCCCGTCAGGAAAATAAAATACCGAACCACTCCCTGCTCTGTCCTAGACACCCTCCGATGACTGTATTCACCTTCATTGTTCTTCTTATCTTAGTTTTGATACCTGTTGCTACCTTTGTAACATTTTTGGTATTTCCAGGTATGGAGATGCATGTGACACACTTACTGTGCATAATGCAGTGTACGAGGTCTGAGCTTCCAATCGACAAGCCACAGGATTGTGAATTGGAGCACCACACTCGATTTAATAGTCCAGATTCATCTTTATTCCAAAAAGGGTTGAGAGCATGGTAGAGAAATATCCAATGCGTTTCCGGGGGCTCATACAAATAACTCCTTCATCAAGGCTTATGTCACGTACAATTGGTGGAGACCGAATGGATGACAAGGTGCCCTTTGTATCTCTTGTCCAACAGCCCCAGAGGTGATAACAGGGGTCGTGGGGACACAGAGTAGCATGGGTGCCAGGAAAAGGAGCTGTCCAGATGCCAAGTCCATGAACTGTGTACAGGTGACAGCCCTGTAGGGTTAAACAGGAAACAGCCAGCGAAGGCAGATTGGGTTCACATGCCAGGGTCATGCCAGCCAGGCAGCGAGGTATCAAAACAAGAGACAAGAGCAGCGTCAGGGTCACGGGCTGGAGTCAGGAAGCGGAGATCAGAGCAGCACCAAACAGGAGGCAAGAAGCAGAGTCCAGAAACAGGCCGAGGTCACAAGAGGCAGGCAGGAGAGTAGTCAGAGGGCAAGCTGAATCAGGAACTGGAATCAAGCAGAACTTCTGAATGCAGGTAACAGGGCTAACTGAAGATCAATCAGCAATGAGGAAGCCAAACATTATATACACTAGTCCAAGTGTAATTTCCTGTGCGCCATCACGCTAATGCGCACGTGCATTTCTCTGCACACATTCCATTGCACACATGTGCATGTATATGTGCGCAATAGTGCACGTTTATTTCCGACTTGCAGCACTGGGTGTCCCAAGTTCAATCCTTGTTAGGACACTATCTGCATGGTCACCTTGTGCTTGCATGGGTTTCCTCCTGGACTCCAAAGACATGTTGGAAGGTGAATTGGCCCTGTATGCATGTGAAGTAGGGACCTTAGATGGTAAGCTCCTTGAGGACAGAGACTGATGTGAATGTTCAGTATGTAAAGTGCTGCTATATAAATGCCAATCATAATAATGTATCAGGGCTGTGATGGCTTGAAATTGGATCCTGTTTTGTCCAGTGTGTGAGAATGCATAGAGCTCTTCAGCAGCTGATTTGG
This sequence comes from Nanorana parkeri, assembly GCF_000935625.1. Classification (NCBI taxonomy): domain Eukaryota; kingdom Metazoa; phylum Chordata; class Amphibia; order Anura; family Dicroglossidae; genus Nanorana; species Nanorana parkeri. The sequence goes on along the minus strand of NW_017306861.1, from coordinate 368,999 downwards.
CAGCAAGCTTGCTGTATGAGCCCCCGAAACGCGTTGGATATTTCTATACTGTCCTGTCAACCTTATATTGAATAAAGATGTATCTGGACTATTGTCCTGCAATTTGACACTCCAAACCAAGGAGACACTGGGGACCCTCTGGGATGTAGAAGCTGCCGGTCCAGTAGAAGATATGTGCCTGCCCCCGTGCCAAGATATGTGCCTGCCCCCGTGCCAAGATTTGTACCTGTTCCTATGCCACAATATGTGCCTGACCCTATGCTAAGATATGTGCCTATTCCTGTGCCAAGATATGTGCCTTCCCCATGCCAATGCCAAGATATGTGTCTGTTCCTATGCCACAATATGTGCCTGTTCCTATGCCAAGATATGTGCCTGCCCCCATGTCAAGATATGTGCCTGTTCCTATGCTAAGATATGTGCCTGTTCCTATCCCATGATATGTGCCTGCCCCCATGTCAAGATATATTCCAGGTGCAGCAAAACAAAAGATATGCAAAGTCTTAGAGTTTTTTAGGAAGCAGTCACAGCTTGGCTAGAAAAGCCAGTTCCCTGCCAGCATGCTATAGAGAGGACCCCTGTTATCTGTCTGATAGCAGTGGTCTCTCTGCAGAATAATTCCCCCCAGAGCTTGATCCCTTCAGTCAGCATACTCTCACACCTCGTCACATAGGCTTCTGCAAAAAGAGCAAAGGTCCTTGTGTGCAGTAGTCTGGCAGGGGGACAGGCTTTTCTACTCAGGATGTAGCAGCTTTCTAAAAGGAAACTCACTGTAAAACTTTCCACACCTTTTGTTTTGATGTTCCTGGAATGTATTTAGCTGATTTAAACTACAAGTACATTTAGACTTTTAAATTGGGTTTCATGTCACGGCAAACCTCAGTTAACGTCTTTTCTCCAGCTTTCAGCTCTGACAACATCATCTCCCTCGTTACAGAATGACAGTTCCCGTTGTGGTGGGAACGATCCCTTAGTTACTCCTATCTGTCATTCCATCCAAAATCTGATAGTTCAGTGTTTAGCAGATGCTGGGAAGATAAATTATCTGATGATTCCTTGTACCTCTTAGACATTCTGGCAGACAGATCTGCAGGTTTGGGTTCCTGCGTCTCATATAGTTGCTATGAATAGATCCCAATCTTCCATTGTACTGTATTTGCTGGCGTATAAGACTACTTTTTATACTTAAAAACATTCCCCGAAAATCGGGGGTCGTCTTATACGCGGGGTATACAATGTATACCTTTAGTTCGTTTAGGCCAAGCTGGCCCAAAACGAACATCCCTAATCTGTCAGCCCGCTGGATGTGCGGTAATACTGTACGGTAGCTTCGGGTACATACAGTAGCTGAGCCAATCACTGCATTGCTCGCCATGATTGGCTCAGCGCGGTATACTGTATGTAGCTGAAGCTACCGTACATACAGTATTACCGCACATGCATCCATGATGTTTTTAAATGGTGTTGCCTCGGAAGTGGGGTAGACTTCGTCTTATACACCCAGTCGCCTTATACGCCGGCAAATACGGTATTTTATATGATATCTTATGCCATGCAGAATGTACCAGGAGGGGCAGGAACATGCCAACATAAGAGGTCCATGGTGGGATGGAGTGGACTCAGGAACTATGGCAGGAGATATCTTCAACTAAGTTCCTCAGAGACGGTTTAGGTTGTTTTGGGCTATTTTCATTAATTTTAGGTATACATATACAAGTGATCAGCTTGATTTACATAACGTTGTTAATGTGTGGTAATATATTTCTATGTTTAGTTTGAAATTTTACAATATATGTACATAGGGTCGGCCATATTGCTCATTACGTACTCAGGCTTTCCTTCCTGTATTGCCGTGCAATTCAATGGTTTTGCTTTACTGCACCTCACAATGAATGACTGTGAGCTGGTTCAACTCGTTGTAAACAATGCATCTCCTGTGCTAATGGTATATCAGCAGATCTCTACTTTTAATTCCATTCTCCCCACGCATAGTTAAAAAAATTCCCTTATACTTACCTTAAATCCAGGAAGCTCTCATGACATGAGCGCTGTTCTCTGCCGCATTGTCCTATGAGCCCAGGCTAGTGTGATGACAGCCAGGAGGAGTGTCCATGACAGCCTGTGCTCACAGGAAGGGTGTTGAATGACAACTGGATGTTGTTTATGTTGGAACTTCTTGCACAGCCTCACAGAGAAACACAAGCACACAGTCTGATATGCACGCTGCACATGGCTTGGAAGCAGGAAGGAAGCCACAGCTTTAGCCTCTGCCTTTTTTAATACAACTGAGAATCTACCATAGCTATATAACAGAACCTATAAACACAGCCACCTAGGGACAGACATGTATACTGCAGAATTTGTTGCTATAAACACAGTAATGTTTATTCTAACAGTTTAACCCAGATAATGAGCAGCTGTCAGAGGAGGACATGGAGGCACTCCTCTACATTTTTGTTTAAAGATGGGGTAGTTATTTTTAAAAAAGGAAATGAAAAGTGAAGATATGATTTAGGAAAGGAGGACACAGTAAGTGAGTGTGGATTTAGAAAGAATAGAACAACTGATACTGTCTATCCAGGGCCTTCTCTTTAATGAGGCAGCCTGAGGGTGTTGCCTCTTTGGGCCACGTTGGGGGGCAGCAGGCAGAGGGGCATGTCTGTTTTGCTTTCCAGCCAAAGCACCCCAAGTTGCTAAGAGCTGGGCGGGAGGATGTGTAAGGGCCATACACATCTCCCTGCCCACCTCTTAGCAAACTGGGATCCTCTGGCTGGCGTTCTGCCCAGCTCCTGGCAACCAGTGACATCACTGGTTGCCATAAGCTGGGTGGGGTGCTGGCCAGAGCGTCCAAGGTTGCTAAGAGTTGGGTGGGGAAATGCAGAGCCTGCAGAGGGTGGCGCCACTCTCCACCAGCGTCCCTACCCACTGATTGCGTGCACCAAGAGCATCCTTCCCCTGCCTCAGGCGGCACAAAGGCTAGTGACACCCCTCTATCTATCTATCTATCTATCTATCATCTGCCATTGTATCTATTTTTTCTCTCTCCATCTATCTTACCATTTTTTAACATTGCATTGCAAAACTAAAAACCGATAAGCAGTGCAGGATGTTGGAATAAACACAAGCCTCGTTCCATGCAGAGATTGGATTGGGTACATTGATCCAGCTGCAGGATTTCTGTATTACCATACGAGTTCTCTGGAATCAATGGGAGACAGGGCCACATGATACCGCTGACTCAAAGATGCAAGAATGCACTGACACACAAAGAGGCGACTTTAACTGTCTATATATAGTCACACTCAATAATCATTTTAAGAGAAGACACCTCTCTGCAGATCTAAAAATGTAATATTTTGTCGATTATCAGTCCTTAGATGTGACAGTTGCATTAGTTTTATTTTTTTCCGGCTTTGTTTCCTTAATTTTCACCTGCCAGTAGCAGACTTACTGTTCTAGGGTGACCACTCTCACTTACTCTTCTGTATCGGGACAACAGAGACAAGTTAGGAAAATGGAATCCCACACCTTCCTATTTTTATTAATATAGATGGGTGTGGTTCTGTAGACCTCAGAGGTAGCTGAGAACAAGTTAAGGCTGACCATGAGTTGGACTCGAACCAATGCTGTTCACAGTTTGGCACAAGTTTAAACAATCTGGCCAGTTTGCCCGCCAAACCTACCGCTGTGTCCTAGCAACCAATGACGCAGTTCAGCCCACACAGCGTTACTGGTTGACTGGTGGCACAACATCACTGTTTACTGGGTCACAGGTGCACACGGGTTCGGACCATTTGGACATTTTCCTAACCCAGATTTCCAGCTGGGTTTGGCGAACATCCAACCGAACCCCATCCAGGCCAGTTCTGCTCATCACTAAGGCACTTGTAGGCATGAGAAAAGCAAATGGGTCCTTCAACAAGTCGCCTTGGAAAGCTGGGCTTGGCTGTCAGAATGTAACTAATACTTCTTATATTTTGGGTTACAGTAACAAAATCTTATCACACTGCTACTAAATGTAATAATATTAAATAATCTGCTGAGGTTTCCTGGCATATTAGGCTAACCCACTCTCCATGATAGCAAATGCATCATGTTTAGTGGCATGGACATAAATCTGGCTCTCCCCCCTCCTCTCTCCGGTACGTCAATGCTTCTTCTCATAGAGGGAACATTGAATGCCAAGCAGTACATCACCCCTGACAACGTTTCATTCTATAGGAGGTCCTGTAAGAACTGCGAGCACACAATTGTCCATTCCCAGAGTGAACGTATTTCATGGATCACATAACGAGTGTGACATATGGAGTCCTAAAGACCATCTATTAAAAAGACAGCACAGTCTAATAGTAACAGAGAAAACATGTTTTTCATGCCATTTATTATTTCCCTAATTCATATAAAACCAACTTATTACATAGCACATGGATCCTGTCAGTCCCTGTCCCCTGAGAGAGTCATCATTTATTGTCTCCACTACACTCACACAAGGAGCAATTGGGGAAGCCAATCATCTTAGCTGTATGTTTTTGGCTTGTGTAAGGGACATACACAATCCAAAAACAGGTTATAGTGAGAAGGGACTAAAGTGATCAAGAAGTAGACGTGTGCGATTCGATCCAAATCAAAATTCAGACGAAATTCTGACATTCTGACACATCTGAATTTCCGAATCCCAATGCACCTGAATGTGTCCGAATTTCAATCAAAAACGAAACTGAATCGGACATGTGACTTTTCTGGCCAATCAAATGTGTTTTTTGGTTTAGTGCATCCAAATGGGTCTGAATAGGAATTTCCTTTACGGCAACATGGGAGCCACATATACAGTATATACATATAATACTAAAGCTGAGCCTCCCAGACCCAAATGGCATTCGTGATCCAAATGTCCCAATTGCATTCGGGAGCTCCCAAATACCATTCGGGTCTGGGAGCCATATACATATATCACTAAAGCTGAGGCTCCCAGACCCGAATGGCATTTGGGAGCTGCCGAATGCAATTTGGAAATTCGGATCGCGAATGCCATTCGGGTCTGGGAGCCTCAGCTTTAGTATTATATGTATATGGCTCCCAGACCCGAATAGCATTCGTGATCCAAATTTCCGAATTGCATTCGGGAACTCCAGAATGCAATTTACATATATTACTAAAGCTGAGGCTCCCAGACCCGAATGGCGTTCGGGAGCTCCCCAATGCAATTCAGAAGTTTTGATCTTGAATGCCATTCGGGTCTGGGAGATTCAGCTTTAGTATTATTATCTGTATATGATCTGCGGTGTTCACAACGAATATTCCTAAACTCATCCGAAACTAACGAAAATTCGGATTTCGTCCAAATCCGAAACCCAAACCGAATTGAATTTCGGACCCGAATCCCGAAATAGCAAAATATCAGTTTCAGGAGAGAGGAGGGGATCCGGCGACATACCTTATCCCACCGGGTGAACGTCCCTTTCTCTCTCTGCCGGCCTTCATCACCTAGAGGGCCTCCGGCAAGTATCAGTAAGATGACCGCGCATGCACGATGATGTCACAGCGGGTGTCGCCCGGTATGCGCTCCGGGTGACACCCGGCCTCGGGGCGCCCCTGTATTAGACCCCTAATGTCACCTTTGGACCCCAAAGAAGCTGATGAAGCAGAGATCTGCTTCACCAGTTTCTTCTTCAGCTACAGCAGCCAGAGAAATGACAGATGAAGGTGGAAGCAATGTAATACACATCGCTTCCACTTTCACTGATCGGAGAGGAGATCAGTCATAGGAAGTGTGCTGATCCCCCTCCAATCAAGGCACAGAGAGGCACCGTACCAGTCCCAGGACTGCATGGGGGACAGCAAAGCCCAGGATTGCCGGTAGTGGTG
>NW_017306861.1:361554-363071 GCF_000935625.1 Nanorana parkeri | reverse complement strand
GGGGGGGGTTGGGCACACTTCCCCAGCAATGTACAAGACCGAATGCTTGTATGTAAAAGACGTCGCCGGCTGTTTAAAGTGTTCAAAGTGGGGGGCCCCACACGAGCGGGAGAATGCAAGTACGTTTATAATAACGTGAATGAACCCTTAGTGTAGGCAACCTTCACCCTCCAGTTGTGGTGAAACCACAAATCCCATCATGCCTCTGCCTCTGGGAGCCATGCCTGTGGCTGTCAGGGTCTTGCAATGCCTCCTGGGATTTGTAGGCAACCTTGACCCTCCAGCTGTGGTTATACCACAAATCCCATCATGCCTCTGGGAGTCATGCCTGTGGCTGTCAGAGTCTTGCAATGCCTCATGGGACTTGGTCTTCCAGCTGTGGTGAAACCACAAATCCCACCATGCTACTGCGTATGGGAGACATGCCTCTGACTGTCAATAGTCTTGTTATTTTTTTCACATATATGACACATGTTCTTTGAAGATTTTTGTTTATTTATTTAATAAGGTTCATGTATGACACGCCTTTTATGACACCTGCTGACACATTTTATAACGTACTATAAGTTTTTACACAAATATTTATTATATATACACTGTTTCACGATTGCTTGACACGGAGGTGACACCATATGATCCCTACCGTTATCTAATTTCCTGAAGGGCATTTAGCGCTGTACACTTCATTACACCAATAGTCTTGCAATGCCTCATAGGACCTGTAGGCAACCAGGGAACTGTAGTTCCCTTAACAGCTGGAAGGCCTTAGCGTATCAAACTCATCACTGTCGCATCAAAAAGTTCCTATTTAACAACTGAGGGCGATGAACAGCGTTTCCAATCGGATAAAATCGGCTTTTAGGTTTGCGAATTAGAATTTTTGTAATCGTGTCATCATATTGGTTTAATCTGTCAATCTGATTTCATTTGTTTTAGTCATGTCCCCGGTACATCTGTTTTCACTCGCTCGCTGTCTGTTTGCTGTCCCGGAGTCTGATTTATAATGGGTTGCTTAGCAACCAGGCATTAGAGGTGCTCGGGGGGACTAATGCGGTGTCACAACACACTCCAAAATCATTTATTTAGAATGATCTAAAAGCGGCAACGGCATACGGAGTCAACCAGTTTCAGCAACTGTTTTTGGTATGGTCACCCGTGTGGTATATATCAGATCTTGGAATCAGTTTTCAGATATAAAGAACTATTTATTGCAGCTCTGTATAACTTCCATGTGCTGGCACATGAAGGGCAGGAGACCTGATTTTTCTCTGCGGTGGTGGAGTAACACTTACAGGTCTTGCCCCGCCCCCAGCCTGTGACTGGACAGTGAAAGGAGAAGTACTATTGACCCTGCGTGCATTTAAACATTTAATGATGTATTCATGAATACGGCATTAGCACATCATTAGAATGCAGATTTAAAATATAATTCAGCTTTAAAATATAAAAAAAACAACATATTTTTACATATAACTATCACAAGTAGCTTCCCATCACCCCCCCCCCCCCCCCCCTCC
>NW_017306861.1:341207-361379 GCF_000935625.1 Nanorana parkeri | reverse complement strand
CCCCCCCACCCCCCTCCTGTCATCCCTTGCACAACACCACTCAGAGAGGTAGGAGCCAATCAGGCTGTACTGCATGCACATGTGCCAATAGAAAGCAGATGATCTATCAGTGTGCTGCTGCTCCTTCATTGTCCAATCAGCAGGCTGTGGGTGGGGAGGTGACACCACTGAATAGTTTTACTCTTAACAGAGAATAGTACTGTCACCGTGCTGGCTCTGCTGCATGGTGAAGGCGTAGGGATCATAAAGGTGGCCGAACAGAGTCCCAAATTCTTAGGCGGATAAGACTCTTTTAGGCTCTTTTTCTGAAAAGCCATGCGACCGCTTTGTCTGTGCTTCCGCGCACCCCTTGCTTTGAGGGCTGTGTGTGGGATCTCAAAATGGCACTTGGCGCCTCGTAGCGGTGTCACATGACTTGGGAGCATAGGACAGTGAACATTTGGTCATGGCAGCGTCAATGACTCAATCGGTGACACCCAGTTTGTAAAACATTTTTGCCCCTTCCTGCCAACATACCACATATCCCCAGCATAGGGTCGCCACCTTTCCTTTCAGTGAAACTCGAACACTCCAGCGACGCATGGAATTTTTTTGGGGAGAATGAGTCGCGGCTTATTCATATGTAAATATCACAGTGGAGACAATTTTTAGTGGGAGGCCAGTAGCCCCTATCTTCATTTTGGTTGCCCCTGTCTGCCTGACATCTTGTGTCTGGGTTTCATGGCAGCTAAAAAAAACCCGGACTGTCCGGGTGAATCGTGGATAGGTGGCAACCCTAATCCAGCATAATGGAGGTGGATCTTCTTCTGTGGCAACACATGAGCTGGGAGTGTGCTCGATCACGTGCAGACCAAGGTGTCCCAAACAGTGCCTGGTCTTGGACTCAGAATCAGGAGCTGGGAGAACCGGCTCCTGATCAGGTGATCACTTTGATAGCCAATTACCATTACCATTAGTAAAAGACCCCTCCCCCTGTGTCTCTTCCTACGCTGTGAGGAAAAAAAAAGAGATATAACGCTGGTCTTTAATTGAGCAGTGGCTCTCTAGAACAGAAGCCTGAAAAAAGGTGTAAAAAATAATAAAGATGAAATACTTAAAACAGGGATGGATCTAGGCTAGTGTTAGTTTCATTCGTAGAGCTGTTCACTGTGCGATACGTTATAAATACACCCCTAACGCTTATGCTTTGTGACCACTAGATGGAGCCAAGGAGCACAGGAAATTCCTGAGCTCCTCAGCTCCATCTAGTGGCCATAATATGCTGCAAATCTTGTACGCAGAGGGGTTCGATATGTAAATGGTTTAAAAATAAAACTTAGTGGGGGGAATTATTTTAAAACTGGAGCAGACAAAATCTGGAGCAGTTGTCCATGGCAACCAATCAGCTTATCTCTACAGTTTGTTGAAAATGAAAGATAGAAGCAAGTTGTCATGCACAGCTGCTCCAGATTTTGTCAGCTCCAGTTTTGATAAATTCCCTTCAATGTGTTTTAGGCAAGATAAAGTTTTCTTTAGGCCAAAAAAAAAAAAAAAAGAGCAAAAAACAAACACTCTTGTTTCTGAACCCTACTACAGGTGCAAACAAATACACACATGATATCCCCATGCACACTGTCACGGTACTAGGGATGTGAGCCCACAGGCGAGCAGGTGATACGGGATCCCCCAGGGCGTGGAATCTAAGGGCCAGCCGGTGTTCTGCCAGGGACCCCCTCACTAGGGTTGCCACCTGTCTGGGATTCACCCGTACAGTCTGGTTTTTGAGTCTTGTGTCCGGGTTTAAACTGACACCCAGACACAAGTTACCGATCCCAGTGTCTTGTGCACCTCCTGCACTCCTGAAACCCTGCATAGTCAACATGAGATCCCACACAGCCATTTAAGAGGCCCCATAGCCAACCTGAGATCTCACACAGCCCTGGTGAGAGCCCATGCAGGCCACCCGAGACCCTGGAGACATTAGGGCGCCACCCCGGAACAACCCAGGGAATGTAGCTTCATATGATTTTGTATTGCTGTGTATGTATTGCTGGGATTTGTAGTCCTCTATAGCCACTCTCCTGGCTGTCTCTCCTCGCGCTTATATTCTCCAAAGAAAAAAAAAAAAATGCCGCGTGCAGTGCTAGAGTGTTTGGGTTTCACGTGAAGAAAAGGTGACAACCCTACCCTTCACAGAAGTTTGGACTTAAGCTGCATGCTGACCCCAGGTCACGACCCCCAGGTTCACGCTCATGTGGAGAGTACCCAAAGACACAGGACACGGTGCAGGCACAGAAAGATAGATGGACGGAGCAAAAGGAGATCCAGATAAAGAGCGAAGGTCAGGGCGGGCAGCAGACAAACATAATCAGGAGCCAAGTCGGTACACAAGAGATCAATCCACGGGAAATCAGGTCAGGAATAATTGCACGGAGGGGGCTCGGGAACAAGCGTTGCTCAAGCAACCAGAAACTGGTCTGAGAGGGATTCAAATAGGGAGAAACACGGGAGGCTGGACAGGAAGTAGCAGGAAGGGATGTATATTACCCATCAGGTGAAGCAGGTGACACCCATAGCTGCTAAGTCAGTGCAGCAAGAGCAGAGCACAACACAAGCTTGTGGAACCACAAGTGCCAGCAGACCTACAGCAGCAAAAGGTAAAAAACAAACACATGCAAAGCAGTGAAGCACCAGATCATCTCTGCAGCTGATCTGTGACACACATTATGAGTAGGAGATTTTTTTTTTCTTTTTAGGTGTTGGGTCACGGAATTGGCAAAAAAAAATCTCCAGCTTAATTTAAAATGATTTATTTTACTATTTTGGTCCAGTTTTCCTTTAATAATAAATCCGGCGTTATCCATGAACATTTATCACCAAATAAAGCCCAGTGTGTCCTAAGCAATCATTGTCCAGGCTACATTTTGTAGCTGCAAAGACGCGCACCGTTTTGATAACGCATACCGTGTTTCACTGAAAATAAGACACTGTCTTATTTTTATTTTTTTTCCCCCCAAAAAACATACTTGGTCTTATTTTCGGGGGATGTCTTATTTTAAAGTAGAACTATGAGGTGAGTGTTTTTCACTCACCTCGTAGTTCTAGCCGACCTGTGATAATGAGACTGTCACAGGTCGGCTCAGTAGATCGGGAGGTGAGCGAACACATCCCGGCGTTCGCTCACCTCTCGATCCTGTCACGGCTCTCTGCGGACAGGGGCGGGTACAGCTGGCTCTGCCTTTAGATAGGCAGAGCCAGCTGTCAGTCACGCAGCTGGGCGAATCCCGGCACAATTGTCGGGATCTGCTTCAGCAGCGGCGTCTCAGTTTACCGCAAGCAGCTGCTCGCGGTATACTGTGGCGTCTCAGTATACCGCGAGCTACAGCTCGCGGTATACTGAGCCTAGGGTGACGGGAGGACACTAGTTTGTGTCCTCCTGTTACCCTAAGGAGATATATGGGGAAAAGACTTAACCCCATAGTTCCAGGCCCGGCGCTACCGCAAGGCAAGACAGGCAGCCGCCTGAGGGCGCTGCAGGGTGAGGGCGGAAAAAACAGGGCATTTTGGTAAGTACTTGTACTTGTCAAAATGCCCCGATGTTTGCGCTATGTTTTTTTTTCCACTTACCTTCGTTGCGGGAGAGCAGCAGCGAGTCAGCGCTTGTCCAGTGGGAGGAGCTCCAGGTGGGGTCCTAATTTAGCTGGCCGGCGACTGCCAGAGGATCCCGACGCGCGGCACCTCAGGCAGTCGCCGGCCAGCTAAATTAGGACCCCACCTGGAGCTCCTCCCACCGGACCAGCTCTCCCACGCCGAAGGTAAGTGAAAAAAAAGACCAAAAACATAGCGCAAACATCGGGGCATTTTGAAAAGTACAAGTACTTGTCAAAATGCCCCGTTTTTACAGGGGGTCGGGGAGGGGGCGCAAAAATGCACCTTGCCTGTGTAGGCAAGTATCCTAGCACCGGCCCTGCATAGTTCTCCTTTAAATACTGTCACACACAGTGTCACAATACCTGCAGGCTGGAGCTGTCCTGGAGCTCTCCTCTCTGATGCCGTCCACAGTTCTCTGTGGGATACCCGCCAGGGAGCCACCTCTCTCGTCGCCAGGCTGGACTTCACGGACCTCCGGTCTGCCGCTGCCTGCTGGGAAATGTAGTTTTCAGCCCGGCGGCAGCTCTCTAAGCAAAGGCAGCCAGGTGTCTGCTGATTTCGTGACGGGCGGCATGCGGGAGCTGCAGCGCAGCTGTAAGTCCCCGCCATGACTCTGGTTGCTCTCTGGGCCGCCCCCACCCCCAAACTAGGTCTTATTTTCAGGGTAGGTCTTATATTACAGGAATGTTTAAAAATAGTGCTAGGTCTTACTTTCGGGGTAGGTTTTATTTTCGGGGAAACATGGTACCTGAGTTACAATACCGGGTTCAGGCTTTAGGCCTCATTCACACTGCCGTATAATACGCGCAGCATTTTTCCCCACATGCAGCATATGCAAAGAAATGGCTCCATGCACATAGCTGCGTAAAGATGCACTGCGTAAAGATGTGCAAAAACAAAATGGAACTGAGATGCGTTCGGGCTCAGAATTTCTGTGTATCTTATGCGCATGCGCACGTACGCGCATACACTACATTAAGCCCCCTTGTTATCCCCTATGCGATGGCAATTACAAAAAAAAAAATGTAAGTAACATAAAAGAAAAAAAATGCAAAAAAAAAGTCCCCCGCCCCTCACGTGCACGCACATACAACGCAAACACACGTCGGATGTGCCTGCGTGCAAAAACAAAAATTGCGCCACACATTATATATCGTCGCGAGCTTCAGAGTGAGAGCAAAAATTCTAGGCCCATCAATCACTGTTAGCCCTAAAATGAGGAGCTGTAAAAGCATTTAAAGTGTCGCCTATGGGAAATTTTGGTTATTGTAGTTTTTTGCGGTTTCATGGACGCACGCAATTTTAAGGCTTGACATGTTTGTGAGCTATATTCCCGGCGTGACCCCCTCTTTTATATTTTAGCAATAAATTGGGCATTCTATTCTCTTTCTATTCCGTCCCAACCCTCTACCTGATACTTTTGCTGGACAGCTTGTCCTGTTGAAGGAAGTTGAAGAATAACAGACTTACTGGCCGGGTCACCAGGTGAAAATATAGAAAAAAAAAGTCTGAAAAAAGAAAACTAATAGTCACCACATCTAAGAATTGGAAAACCGCAATATGTTATATTTTTACTTTTGGGTAAGATACTCTTTAACATATGCAGTGTGGACAATTCTGGAGATTGCAGTGTTTTAGTATGTATGTAGAATGTATGTATAGTGTAGAATGTCACTCTAACATTACCAGTCACCCCCAGGGGCCATATTTAAATCTGAAGTCTACTAAAAAAGATTTTGGGGTAGAATACAGCACCGGCCACATCATTTACCTCTAATAAAGTGCATCCTATGCAGTGGCGTCACAAGTGGGGTGACACCATTGCAGGGGTGACACCAACATGACTGACAGTCACTTTTGGTGTCACCCCCTCTAAAAAGTCGGGCACTCGGTCATGGACATGGAGAGAAGACAGCAGAGAGAGAAAAGAGACAGCAGAAAGTGCCTGCGTTCAGAGTGCAGGCGATGACACTGCAGGCGGGGGGCCCCTCCCGCCCCTGAATGCAGGCTTTTCTTCATTGGTAGGTCTCATTGAGCTCGTCATTTCAAAAGTAGATCTCCAGGTAGGGTTACCACCTGTCCAGGGTTCACCCGGACCGTTCGGGTTTCGCTTGAAGAAAAGGTGGCAACCCTATCTCCAGGCGAACAGTTGTGAGCGCCCCTGGTTTATGTGATTACACAAGACGCCAAACCCGGACTGTCCGGTTGAAAACCGGACGGGTGGCAACCCTAGAACACATACAACGTGTTAATGAGTGTTGTGTGTAAGGGGGGCAGGCTCAACTGGAGTTGGCAGCGGTAAACCACGCCTGAGACAGGGACACCCAGGAACAGTCCAAGCACGTTGGTCCTCCGGCAAGTTAAGGCAGAAGATAAACTGGAAGCCAGTGACCTGCTCCCATCTTGCCTTGTACAGACTTCTATTGTCTGAACATGAATATGTTGTTCCGACTTTTTCAATCGCTTCAGCAAGTGTAATTCTATTTTTAGAATCCTATTTTAATTGCGCCGCGGCTTTTATTAAAAGGCACAGCTAGGTGGAAGGAAGTCAATTTGATCGGCATTGTCTCGAATGGGAAGACTGTCAGCTGTAGATAATTAGGCTGGAAGTCGGTAAAATCGTTCTGCGCTTTGGTTCGGTGTAGCTGGAATGACAAGTGTTTGAAAACATGCCGTATTCCCCGTGGAAACATGCCGCGTGACGCATGAAATTCTGTTTCCCTTACCGTGGCGCATTCTTCTCTTTTACGGCCCCTTGAAGCAGAAGAGCCTGGATATACATCTCACTAGGTCACAATTAAGGGTGCCATGGCCATGAAGGGGTGGCACATAACTGTCTAGGCCACTTTACATTTATGCTGGCCACTGCAACTTATAGGCTCGCAAAGCCTGCCAGGCAATCCTCCACCTTCCTGTTACTCCTGCACACTTAGGGGTTCATTTATAAAAGTCCCCCCCCCCCCGGCCATATAATTCTTTTCTTAGGATATAGCTATATTTTGTATGTTTAGAACACATCCAGCCTCACCTTTAAAGAAGCCTTTCCATATGTGAGGGTGAAAACAGACATGTGAAAGAGTGCCCCCTTGTCCTTTGCAATGACCTTGAATTTACTAACTTTGAACCAAGTTCACTATATGGACCATTTATGTATTTATACATGGTGATCATATCCCCCCTATAAACCCCCTCTTTTCTTTTCATGTAATACCCCATTGTGGCCACTAGATAGAGCTGAGGAGCACACACAATAAATACTTTATATGCTCCTCAGCTCCATCTAGTGGCCATAATGCAGTATCACATTACATTAAACCTGAAAAGAAAATATACCAAGAACCTTCTTTGAAAGTATGCCAAGAACATTCTCAGAGATTCACAGGTTAAGGAAAGTTACATTTCCCACTTAGCATCACAATTCCCTTGTTGAAACCTCCCAGCACCAGACTCCCGGCGGTGAGAACAAATGCACTGTGCCTAGCTTGTATACAGGCGGTTGAACAATCGAATCCGTGTTAATCCGATGTGTTGCCAGCTGCGGCATCCAGCCTTGGTTATTCCGCCAGAGCCCTCAACCTTGCTGTAACATTGTTTTGCCATTATGCGAATTAAGCAGGCCGAGCCCCGCTCGACAGAAGATTTACCGTGGCTGTCGCGCGTCTCGGCAGCGCTCACCCTTGTTTGAATTAGACTCTTAACATGCACCTCCCCAAATTTCATTACCACCTTAATTGGTTCTGTAATTGCTTTTCAAAGAATTGGAGGAGACTGGCTTCAGTAATTTCATTAGGGCGCCACCGCCTGAAAAGGAACGGGGGATGTCATTGTCACACAATTCATATTCAACATAAGCAAGAATAATAGGGAGGACAGTGTGTACTTTCCGTCCGAGGGTTCATGGGAGGCTGGAGGGAGGGGGCTGTTTTCTTTGGAGCGGATCAAACTGGCGGCCGAACGGGTAGTAGATTTCTGATTAGCATTTTAGGCAGATGTAAAAGACACCAACGTATGCAGCTCTGTAATCATAATGACCTTATTAAATGCATAAAAAAAAATACAATCAGTTTAAGAACCTGAACGTAACCTGGTATCAGCCTCTTGCAGTCCCTGTACAGCAGGCCTGCAATGTGAGAGGAAGAAGCAGCACAATGAGCCAATCAATGTGCTAACAAGAACAATGCTAATAGGAGAGAGTAGAGTGACGGTGAGATGAGCTCATGACTGTGCTGCTCCTCCTTTCACTCTCCATTGATAGGCTGGGGGCTCATCCAGGATGGTGGCAGAATGATGCTGGCCATCAGACTGAGGACATCTAGTGGCAGAACCAAAGTACTGCAGAGAAAACTGTCTTTGTTTTTTATTGTTTAATGGATTCATCATTTTTTGTTTTTATAATTTTTGGCTGCAGTTCTTGTTAAGGAACCCTGTCTTTAGCTATATACAAAGGCTTCCATTGCTAGTCTCTTCTGAAAATGCCAGTTGTCTGGCTTTAAAGTGTATCTAAACCCAAGAACAAAACTTTAATATACAGTATTGCAGCCCACCAGCCCTCAGATGAGGTGGCTGCATGAATTTACTTTTTTGTCTAGACTTGTCTCCTTGTATTTTAACCTTGTGATCCTGCCAGTTACACATTTCCTGCCCTAGGGTGACAACACTCACTCACCGTACTGTAGCTATGGAGGAACAGCATTGCTCACCCTAGGACAGAAATTGTGATAGGACTACACAATGCCCCTCCGCTACCACCACAACCTAAGGTTATGGTAGGCCTGGTAAACTGCCGTATGATACATTTTTGTTTTTGGGTTAAGTTATCCTTGCATCTTGGGGCTTTAATCTGTTGTATTGAAATTTGGCTTCGCTATTATCTAATTCTTATCGATTGTTCTATTTTTACCTGCAATGCTGCCCTATTGATTCTTATGTCAGTTTAAACTTGTAAAGCCGACAGTCGCCAGATCGCTTCTACAGCCTGACGAGGGGTCCCACCGCCCCACAACCCCGCCGCGCTTCCCGGGCTCCGTTGCCCCTTCTACGGGCCCGGGACCGGCCTCTCTAGTGTTGGCGGAAAGCCACGGAGGAGATGGATGATCGGAGGAGATGTTTGCCGATCCCCTCCCCGTTCTATGGGACCGGGAGCGATGGATATTGCATCACTTCCGGTCGCTGAGCTGTCAGTGCTGGGCTCCTGTTGCCAAGCAATAAGCTATTGACGTGCAATCTGCACATCAATAGCTTATTTGGAGTGTAAAGGTGACACCGGGGGTCTTTTGGACCCCCAGCATCACCTTAAAGAGTACCTGTCACCATCAACTGCTATCACATGGGGGGCTTGTGAGCCCCCCTATGTGATAGCAATTAAAGTAAAACATTTTTTTTTTAAATTAACATTACATAAAATAAATCTAAAAATAATAATAAAATTTTTTTTAATTCCCCGCGAGCACGCAAGTCGCCACTTAAACACGCGTCGGGTGCGCCTACGTATGAAAACGCTGAACGCGCTACACATGTTGGGTATCGCCACGCGAGCCAGATTGAGAGCAACAATCCTAGGGCCAGTATTTTTGGGTATCTTTTTAAATTGATGACCCCCGGGGTGGGCTTTAAAGCGTCATCTATGGACTTTTTTGGGTACTGAAGTTTGTCGCTGTTTCATGGACGCACACCATTTTTAACCTGGGCATGTTAGGTATCTATTTACTCGTTGTAACCTCATCTTTTATATTTTATTAAAAAAATTGGTATTTTATTGTGTTTTGGGACATTTAAGTACATTTTACACTAAATTGTGGGGTTTGATAAGGAGGTGCGCTAATATCGTGCAACATAAACATTTGCAACTGCCGCCATTTTATTCTATAGGGTCTTGGCTTTCAGAAAATATATAATGTTTGGGGGTGTTAAGTAATTTTCAGGCCTAAAATGTGGAATATAACATGGGTGCAAACAATGAAAAAAAGAAAAGGCCCCAGAAGCGGTTAATATTAAAATATTGGCTTGTTGTATGTCCCCAAATAAAAAAAATCTCATTTTAAATCGGACAGCTCACACTTGAGGGTAAGTGTGTTTTAAGCGTTGTTTCCGACGCCTCATGCATTTTAACAGCCCTTACAGATCACTGAAAGCAGAATCGGTTTGTGTTACATCACCGGTTTCGGTGTGTCATTTCTCCGGCTAAAGCATCATCAGCTTCTTTGGGTTCCATAGGTGACATTATGGTGTCTCCATAAAGAGGCCCTGTCATTGTATCTGTGCTCACATAGGGGGCTTATTAAATCTCAAGAAGGCCTAAGCTTGCCTCACTTTACTAAATATCATCAGGCAGCACAGATGTCACAACTAACCCTTTTGCACTCTATGCAGGATACACAACTGTGGGTTTCCCTAGAAGCCTACACAAGTGTCTCCATGGGAGTGCATCACTCATTTTGGTATGGGTCAGATAACTAATCCTATTGTACAAAATACTCTTCAGATTTTGGACCAAATCAACTATGGGGGCAAGCTTATCTCTGTGCCTACCCCCCTTTGATCCATTATGTGTTACCTTCTTTTCCAAACAGCCATCTCTGATCCTCTAGCTTTCTCTTGGTGGTTGAGCCATAATCTTACTACTAATGCTTCATGCCGAACGTGTAACCTTCCAGTATCTAAAGGAAACATATAATATCTCCCGTCGAGAGTTGTATCTTCAAAACAAACATTTTCTATTGTCCTTAGACCAGTCCCAGGTTCCCTCCCGTAACATCACCTTCTGTGAAGGGATATGTGAAAGTGATCCTTGTTCAGCCGGAGGGATATCTCTTCTTTATTCCCAACTTGAGGAACTCTTGATAGCTAATCTTCCCCCTTATGCCGAAAAATGAACAGAAGATTTGCAGATGGACATAATTGCAGAGGACTGGGACACAATTTGAAGACCTAATTCAAGTGAGCACGGCCCA
The DNA here is from genome assembly GCF_000935625.1 of Nanorana parkeri. Lineage (NCBI taxonomy): Eukaryota > Metazoa > Chordata > Amphibia > Anura > Dicroglossidae > Nanorana > Nanorana parkeri. The sequence continues at coordinate 350,799 of NW_017306861.1, read as the reverse complement.
TGTTTTAACAGTCAAAGCCAACTACAAATTCTTGTTACTTTGGTATCTGGTCCCCATACGCCTTTCAAAGGCACTTCTGAACTTTCTATTTGTTTTAGAGGATTCCCTGACCCTTGTACATATAGTCATATTTGGTGGGAATTCCCTGTGGCATGTGATTTTTGGCTAAAGGTGAAGGGTGCTTTAATGACAGAGTTGGGTAAGACCAGAAGTGGGAACCCAGTGGAGACCCTTTTTGGTAAACTGCAACAGGTGCAAATTCAAACTTGTCACTTATATATTTTTATAGCCGAATGGTGTTACCTGGAAGTTAGTCACTATTGGTGTTTCCTGGAAATCATCTTCTGTGCCTTTTAGCGACTTTAACAGGGCCTCTCAAATGATGTTCTTTGAGAAGCTGACTGCATTATAGGAGGACAAATTAGACCTCTAAAACAGTATCTGTCACCCATGCCGATGGGGACAAGGGCCTCTTCCCCACAAGCCCTGGGGCATTGGTCGTGGGGGTGCAGGCAGGGGGCTGCATCAGGGTACCCCTTGCCAGATGTGCTCCCCCCCTCTTGTGAATGAGTGAGGGGTACTTGTAACCCTACCCATTCACTAAAGGGTTAAAATAAATTGTAAATTAAAAGACCAGACTTTTGAAAAAATCCTTTATTTGAAAAAAAAAATGGACCTACCAACGTAATCCAGGGTCAATAATGACATCCAGCGTTGTCGACGACGACTCAACAAAATAAAAAATAAAACAAGAAAAAATACATAGAAAGAATAATAATTTTTTTAAAAGACGCCCACTGACCCGTCCGCTCGCGACAAACTCCCACCGTAGAATGGCATTTTGACAGAAGCCGGCAAAATATAAACAATTGGGCGGAGCTAGCGGTGACAGCCAGCTCTGCCCAACTGTTTACAGTTGAACGGCATCTGACAGGTGAGCCATGATTGGGCAAAGTCATCATGACTTTGCCCAATCATGGCTCTTACAGAGTTCTGTGCCCTAATTGGGCAAAGTCTTGCACTTGACCTGTGGTCAGGTGCAAGGCTTTAGCCAATCAGGGCTCACAAGGCACTATGCGTTGGGGCGCTCGGCAGGCGAACTCAGGCTCGACTCGAACATCGAGCCCATCCCTAGCTGTGAAGCCTAAGCGTAGGTGGTCTCAAATATCTAAACTACGATAATATTGTTAATAAGATAAACTTTATTGTGGTTAAACACCCAACATTATGGATGTTTAATCACAATAAAACTCATCTTCTTAAGAACATTATCAGAGTTTGGATATTTGAGACCACCTAGGCTTCACAACAGCCACACTAATCCAAGCGAGCACCTACCTTTACACCAGCGGGAAACTTTTTCCATCCACCATAAACACTGTACCTTGACCATCCTGGGGTTCACACTACTAGGACTCATCGCGAGTCCTAGGAGTGTGAACCCCTGGCATCAAGAGCGACCGATCAACTTATTGCACACTTGCTACAGGCCACCCAGGAAGCCTTTTTATCCTTGAGATCTCTTTGTAAAAGTAAACATACACAAAAACTACTATACCATAAGGGCTCCATCTCTCCTCTCTTTTATTTGGTGTATTCCTTTGTAATTGACCTGACTTTAGGACACACCACATCATCCATAACGGGGTTATAGTTACCCTTTCAGTTGTACCATGTTGCTAAGACGTTTGGATACACAGTTCTCTCCAATTCCTACATTATGTAAGGTTTCATTCTCCTTTTTGTAAGATGCTAACGCATGTTAACCTTTTATATATGTATGTTAGCTTGATGATTTATTACCTGATGCCTCTGTTTATTTGTTAAATACATTGGTTTTTTTTTATGAGTCTCATTGGGCTCTCCCTGTTTTTTCTTGTATACAAAACTTTAATGAAAATATGTGAATAAAAAATGTGCTGGCCCATATGGGGTATACAGGTATAGGAGCTGAAGTGGTTAAATGCTGTATTTTTTTTCTGACGCACGACCCTGCTTACTAGCACAAAGAGCCCACTGTTTGGCCGTTCACCCTCTGCTGTTCGGCCCCTTGAAGAATAGAGAGTGAACAGCAGGAAATGAACTGCCAAACGTTCGCTTCAGCCGATCCAGTTGTTGCATCGGCTGAGGGGAACAGGCTTTTCCCTTTGGTTTGGCTGAATGTACTGAGGCTGTGTGCTTAGCGAATAACCCCCTAAATATTCCCATTAAAGAGGTGTCGGGGCAAAAAAACCCCCAAAACTGTGACTTTTCCTCGAATTACATTTTCTGTATGCTCCTTTTAGGATATAGACGTATGAAAGACCAACACAGGTAGATGACTAAAATAGGACAGCCAGCAACAGCAGCCATAATAATTTTTACTAGGACATTATTTAAACATGTGTGGACACCATTGGGGACCTGACCTGACCAACCGCTCAGTGTCTGCAACCCCCCTCTGCCGATCCCTCCACTGGCTTCCAATCACCAAAGGATAAAATTCAAAATATTTACAATCGCTTATAAAGCCATTCACAACTCTGCCCCCGGCTATATCTCAAACCTTGTCTCAAAATATCACCCTAACCATCCCCTTCGCTCCTGCTTTCCAGCTCCCTTGTCAACTCCTCCCATACTCGACTCCAGGACTTCTCTAGAGTCTCTCCCATCCTTTGGAACGCTTTTGCCCAACCTGTTCGTCTATCTCCCACCTTGACTGCCTTTAGGTGATCCCTAAAAACTCATCTCTTCAGGGAGGCCTATCCCACCTCAACCTAACCACTGAACCATCACATTCTCAAACAATGCATCCCCACACAGCTACCTCCTCATGTATTACTGGCCCCTCCCTTTTAGATTGTAAGCCCTCAGGGGTGGGGCCCTCCTTACCCTCTTGTCTTGAATTGTATTGTAATTGTAATGTCTTCCTTATATTGTAAAGCGCTGAGCAAAAATATATAAATACTGTATAATAATAATCATAGCATCTGTAGTATTGGTGCAGCATAATGATTAGCTGAAAGTTTGGGTCCAAGCATGACCTAAACTCAACCAGCAACCTATTGTCTATGTGGGATACTGCCGGATTGTCGGCACTAGAAGAAATGACAGGTCGGTCACGCAGTGCCCTCTGAAATCATGTCTACTCTCCTATCAACTGAACATGTGCAGCAGGTTGACTGGCTACATAGGCAAAATACTTTACCATAATTACAATTGAAATTGTTGATCCCTGATGTACATATGAATTTACGGAACTGCCAGTCGCTGTTATCCTGTCTCATTATCGTCACCCCACAAGTGATGCCAGGAAAGCTGTTAAATTGAACTTAGCGCTCAGTCAGCTTTCTGCTTAAGGCTTCAGCTGTGCTCACTCGGTGGAAGAAACATTTGCATTAACGTGGATTACATAACTTGGATCTTGCTGAATTTGCAAGTTGCAGTGAAGCTCATTTAGCAAATCATTGTGCCTATGTAAAGGGAAACTCTAGTGACCACCATTTACTTTAACAAGTCATTTTTCAAAAACTCTCATTTCAAAATTGCACAAAAATTTAAAGTCTTTTATGGCCAAATTATGTCCGGTAGTATACATATTATCATGGCCAAAGGTTTGTGGACATCTGACCATCACACTAACACCATAAAGCCAAAGGTATTTGGATGACTCTGCCGTCTCCAGTGAAAGTTACTCTTAATACTACAACATACCAACACGTTGTAAACAATTGTGAGGTTTCAACCTTGTGGTAAAAGTTTGGTGAAGGTCCTGTTCTGTTCCAGCATGACTGTACATCGGTGTACAAAGCCAACTGTATAAAGACATGGTTTGATGAGTTTGGTGTGGAGGAAAATGAGTGTCCTGCACAGAGCCTTTACCTCAACTCTACTGAACACCCTTGGGATGAATTGGAACACTGATTGTAAGCCAGGTCTTCACATCTAACCTCACCTCACAAATGCTCTTTTGGCTGATTGTGCACCAATATTGCACCAAAATCTGGTGGAAAGTCTTCTTAGAAGAGTGGAAGCTGTTATAGCTGGAAAAGGGGGGCAACTTCCTATTGATGAACATGGTTTTGGGATGGGATGTCCAACAAACACCTATAGATGTGATGGTCGGATAGCCATAAACTTTTGGCCATAAAAGTGTATTTGGGGACCATGCCTGTTAGTGATGAATGAGATAAATCTGGATAATTCTAATTTTTTTGAACGCATGCATTCAGATTTGTCCATTTTTACCAAGCTTTATAGAATTCCTGTGCCACAATTGCTAACTACTTGCATTGCATGATGGAAGATCAGTGAATTCTTCGTGGAGATGTGCAGAGAAATACAAAAAAAATAGAATATTGGTAATTTACACTACCCCTTAGGGACTAGAATGATTTGGGCAACATTAATTCTGCTGTGAAAGTTTTTTTTCCTTGGAAGTTGCTTAATTTAGCATCTTTTTTCTTTTCTTGTGTATTTCTTGTGATATACCATCAAACGGCACCTTATTTTTGGAGATGGAAAATGTTCCAATTTTACCCAAAAGAGAAAAGGACCCAGTGGCAGAACTACCATCACAGATTCAGCTGCTATGGGGTGCAGGGCAAAAGGGGACCCTGTCAGGATCAGGAGCGGTGAGGTGTCCCTTGGTGGATAATGCATGACTGTCAAGATCTATCCAATATGTTTTGGTGGCTCAACAAACGCCCTTCCTCAGGGCTACAAAAAATACAGGGGATAAAGGTAATAGAAATATATAAAAAGGTATAATAAAAAACACATTTTACAATATGCACACCAAGCCAGGTAATTCCAGTAAAAGTGACAGTTACAAGGGTTGTAACAAACCATATATAACTGTAAAGGGGGGATAGGAGGGGGTGACAACATTCAGCTTTTATCCATGTGGTTTTAATTTTATTTTCCAAAAGAAAACAACCTGCTGCTGTAACTAGAGTCACTGGATGCAATAACCAGATGTATATAAAAATATTCACACAACATTCACAAAACTTTCACCCAGGATTCAGTCATTTTTCTAGTTGACTCCAAGTGGAAACATGTACATTTTGAGTAAAAAACATTTTATTATTACAAGTCAATTTAAAACTTCACATCCTTCTAAGACTATCCTGTCCACAGGGTGACTATGCTGCTGTATAATATCTTGAGCAGCCTTGACTATTACAGGAAGCTGAAAAATAATGGATTTACTAAAAGGATCAACAGGTAATTAAAAAAAAGTTAGAGGGGACTCCGTAAAAACAAAAACTGCCGTGTAAATGCTACTAACAAACTGCATCACATGTCATTTTTTATTGTGCCCATAGGCCCGCACCAAAGTAAAATGTCTTCTCCAAAAGAAAAAACAAAAGTTGGGGCCATCCAGTTCCCAAATGTAAAAATATCTTGCCACAAAGTAGAAGTTGATACGCTCAGACTTCCTGCTTTTCTTCTACCCCTTAAGACAATAAAGAAAGCCAGCGATGATTTATGAAAGACATGACTGGGGAATATAAATGCACAAAACGATTCTGTGCCACGCTCTGTATAGGAAAGTAATTAATTTCCTTTAGCAACCGATCACAAGATTAATTATGTTTTTGAGGAAAAAAATTCCCTGGGAAAAAAAAGAAACAAAGAGATTTGATATGTTAGAGATGTTTAGTAACGGGCGGGAAGAAAGGTTTTTCGGAGGAATATTTAGAAAGAGGCGGCAATTGAATAATGAAGATTGAGGAATAAGAAAGACAAGTTTGATGGCTGTGAAGAGCCACATATAGTCAGTGGCTATAGCCAGTCACACTCCAGTTAGTTTCCACAACTTTCAAGATTAGCAAGACAGTGTCATTGTTGAAATCTTTAAAGTGACACGAAACTCAGGAGTTACATTTTAAAAATACGTACCTTAACTATTACCAAAAATGTATCTTATGTGTGTATCACTCGGCTGTAGATCCTCAAATCATCTCTGAATTGGTACTGACACTGTCCTTCCTTCTGGAGGGTGGCTACTTTTGTTCCCCATGGTCCCTGTGTGTGTTGTAAAGTAGCCACCGCTCCAAGCTCAGCTTGTGATGGACTATATTCTCAATACAAATTCGTAAACTAAAAGTGAGATTGTAGTCCATCTCGGAAGTGAGCTTGGAGCGGTGACTATTTTACAACACACATAGGGACCATGGGGAACAAAAGTAGCCCCCCTCCAGAATAGTCTGATGTGAAGGGGGGTTTCTAATGGGAAGGGGGGCTTCTGAAATGAAGGGGGTTCCTGGTGTGAAGGGGAGACTCTGTTGTAAAAGTGAGGGGCTTCTTATGTGAATGGAGGCCACTGAAGTAAAAGGGAGAATTCTGATGAGAAAGGGGGTTCCTGATTTAAAGGGAGGACTTTGATGCAAAGAATGGTGGAACCCCACTTTTTCATAGGGTCCCCACTTTACATTTTAGACTGGGGTGCCTCCAGATTTTCCATCCTTTTTAGGGACAGTTCACCCCATATGCAGTTGTGATGCAGTCCGTTTATTTTGACTGCTACATTCAAAATACATCACAATGCTTTCCTATGGGTTTTCTTGTGCCTAATTCACACCATTGCAGTCAGTTCAACTGCAGTCAGAAAAAGTACTGCTTGTCCTACATTAACTGCATCAAAACGCGGTGCAAACGCATTGCAAAAGCATAACAAAAAATGACTCAGATGATGTCATCATTTAGGGACTTCCTGGTTGTATTGTGGAGAGAGATAGCAGAGATGGAAGCTGTGGATGCTGAGGAATTTATCCGATATGTGCGGGACTGTCCCATGCTGTATGACAGCAAACATCCCCAATATAAAAACAATCGTCACAAGATGGCCAAGTGGAGGGAGATTTGTGAAAAGTTGAAACCCTTGGTGCGATGAACAGGGTACAGAAACAGCAATGTGGTAAGCTCACTTTTGCACAAACATATAAAGAAAGCATGACTGAGCTCCCAAACGCACAAAACAAGCGTAGGAAATGCTCTGACAGGAAGAGGAAGTGACCTACATGCCTAATTAGCATTTTCTAGTGCAGAACAAAAATGCATCAAAGCGGATTGCAGTGCAACTGCGCAGACGCACGCAGTTGTGATGCAGTTTCTGGTGTGAACTAACCCTTAAGGGTGCCGTGACAGAAAAAAGGTTAAACGCTGGACTAGATGGACCTCTTGGTTTTCTATCTGCCATCACTCGTCTATGTTTGGGATACATTAAAATGTATCTAAACCCAAAAGCAAAAATGTAATATATTGCAGTTTACCAATTCTTAGATGTGGTGGCTGCATTAGTTTTCCTTTTTAGTAGGGCTGGTAATGATTAAAATTTTCGTGTTCGATTAATCGAAATTTTAAAAAATAAATTAATCGATTAATTTCGATTAATTATAACGCACATACAGATCCAACTACATTGGCCTATACACATACAGCACAGCAATGAAGTAATAAAATGAACTAGGATCACACTAATCCAGCACGTTATTAATCTCCCATGCCCCACTCAATATGGCCGCCGCTTGAGTGGGGCAACACAGAATAATAATGTGCTGGATTAGTGTAATCCTAATTCATTTTATTACTTCATTGCTGTGCTGTATGTGTATAGGCCAATGCCTTGGCTGGCGCTCGTGCAAAAAGTTTCTTGGGCAAACTGACCGACCCAAGTGGCTCCGTCGGCTAATGAAGGGGGGAGGAGTCCGGTGATGTCACGGACATCGTCGTCATCGGACTCCTCTTCCCTTTGTTAGCCGTCACGGACATCGACGTCACTGGACTCCTCCCCCCTTCCCTTTGTTAGCCGTCACGGACATCGACGTCACTGGACTCCTCCCCCCTTCCCTTTGTTAGCCGTCACGGACATCAACGTCACCGGATCGCCGACGGGACTCCCGGAAGCCGGCGAGGAGGTGAGTGTTTTCATTAGCGGTCAAAATTATTTTAATCGATCAAAAAGTTTAACAATTAATCGAGAAATTAATCTTTAATTTCCACAGCCCTACTTTTTAGGCTTTATTATGGTGACCCGGCCAGTGAGTCTGTTATTTTCCAACTTCATCTAACACTGTTCCGCCAAAGTGGCAGTTAAAGGGTTGAGGAAAACAATATAACACTTACAGGGGGTAATACAATGGCCAGCTTTTATTCATTTATGCAGAACCTTTATCCCAAAAGCAAGAAAAAATAAACTTTTGCTGCCGTGTTAGCTGTAGGTCAGCTTTATGTTGATGGTCAAATCCATCTAAAAAAGGCTAGTGCATCTAACACGGCCCTCGCCACAAGTTGACATTGCTGGTGTCCAAGGTGGCTCCATTGCTTCTTACTGGCCAAATCACTAGTTAATAGTAAAGCAAAAAAAGGAAAGCGATGCTACCACCACATCTGAAAAATGGTTAGCTTCAAAATATTTATTTTTGGGTGTATAAATATGCTAAAAGTATATTTCCACTTTCCTTTGCAGCCAAATTGGGATAACATCTATTTTATATTTTTTTCAAGCAAATTTGGCCTTAGCAGCTCAATGAGCAAAATTTAGAATTTATGCTGGCGACCAAGGACATTTCTTTGAAATCACTCCACTCACACCTGAAGAAGAGCGAAGAACTATATTAAGTAAGAACCTACCTAACTGTATATGAATGGAATAAATTAAAGGAGAATTATGAGGTGAGTGATCCCCGCTCCGATCCGCCAGCGCTGACTGGCCGAACGGACGGGGGAGGGGCGGGTACAGCTGGCTCTGCCTCTAGATAGGCATAGCCAGCTGTCAGTCACGCAGCTGGGCTGATCCCGGCATAATTGTCGGGATCCGCTTCAGCTGCCGCGTCTCAGTATTCCGCGAGCTGCTGCTCGCGATATACTGCGGCGTCTCAGTATACAGCTCGCTGTATGCTGAGCCTAGGGTGCAGGAGGACGCTAGTTTGTGTCCTCCCGTTACCCAAAGGAGAACTATGGGGAAAAGACTTAACCCCATAGTTCTCCTTTAAGGTAGGCTCTCACACACCACGTAGTTGGTCAATTTTGTAAATCAAATTTTGTGATGGCTTGGCCATGCGGTAGGAACAGGAACAAGTTTAGTGAAAAAGACTTGAGGGAAGCACAGTAAGTAGGAGGAAGCGGTAGAGATGTATTAGTCATATGAAAGAGGACCTAAGATAGCTCTGTTCACAAGATAGATATCAAAAGGAATTTTGTGGGACAACAGGGCCCTTTACAAGCTGCAACAATAGAGCTAGGTAGACCGACAGAGAGGGGTCCGTTAAAGACAATAAGTAGTGTTATTGCGTTAGAACAGGCACAGACTAGTGAAGGGTGCCAGCATGGGTGCCCCTAGCATAATCGCAACCTGAGGCGGGGTGACTGGTTAGGTGCGGGTGTCACATTCTGGGAGGAAAGGGGGGTGTTGCTGAGGTGCTGGTGGTCCACCGCCTAGCTCTGGCTGGCATCCCGTCCAACTCATTGATGTCACTGGTTGCCAAGAGTTGGATGGGACGCCGGCCATTGAGTCATGCTCAGGTTGCTAAGAGCTGAGAGGGGAGATGTGTATGGCCGTTACACATCTCCCCGCCCAGTTCTTGGCAACCAGGGATGCTTTGCC
>NW_017306861.1:334696-340267 GCF_000935625.1 Nanorana parkeri | reverse complement strand
CCCCATGAGCCAAACATTGTTTGAGACAACAGTTTCAGGATGCCTCATTAGAGGGACAGCCCTAGGTGTCAGGGTCAGAGTTCTAGGGGCAAATTGGGTGAGGACAACATCATTGAATGCTGGTGCTCTTGTTCCTGACCATGAAAGGATGGGACTGAAGGGGATATAGAAGAGAATATCAGTCTTTGTTTCTGGATATGATTTCCTAGTGGCAGCCAGTACAGCAGACGCAGTGTTGTAGAGGAGAGAAAATAATCAGAAATCCCCTTATCTCCTAATTTCACGTAGAGATGGCTTGTTTGAGTTGGCACAGTCTTTATTGGCCGTAGCCAGCTAATACTGCGGAGCAACCATATCGGGCAAGCAAACTACAGTACACATAGGCACACATACACACATTAATACAGGCGGTAGAAAAGTTTATCATTTATTAGGATTCAAATGAAAACTCAAAGGGCTTTGAGTATAACAGGATTGTAGAAGATTAGTTTGCCAGTGACAACCCAATATATTGGGATACGGACAGCAATAAAAACCTTACATGGGTTCTAACTAGGGATGCACAGATTCCGGTCTTTCTGTTTTTGTTTTTTTGGTACTCGCCGCTACCAGAAGTCCCATTAAGGTAGCCACGCAGCAAGCATGTAATGACTCGCCACCAGGCTTCCTGATTAGCCGGGAAGCCTTCGCAAAGCTTCCTCGTTACCAGGCTTTCTGGCCAACCAGTGGGTAATGACTCATCGCCCGGCTTCCTGATATCAGAAGTTCCAGTATCGAGAGGGGCATCGGGAGCATTTGAGGGAGTACAAGTACTCGCACAAATACTCGGTATCGGTGCATCCCTAGTTCTAACCCTTCACCACTCCATCCAAAACTAGACACATTTTCAATTTTGACTCAAATACGTAATAATCGTGGACACAGTCTTATTTTAACATGAAGTGCTATGTGGAGCTCAAGTGGGGGCTTTAGTCTTAACCTATAGTGGGCAACTGGTGGCGAGTAACTCTTAAGGCCTGGCTAGTAGCTCAGGACTTGAAATTTTGAGCCCTGGTCTACATCACTTCCTTTTAGTAAACTACTACTCCCTCTCCATGTAACAGGTTTGGACACATGCTAGAAGTCCTACCTGGATGACAACCATGGCTCTTCATTGATGCAGTACAGTGAGTGTTGTCATTCTAGGACAGGAAGTGAGTTTCTGGCAGGATCAGCAGTGTTTCCCCTGCTTATGGGGAAAAAAGAAACTAATGCAGCCACCACATTTAAAGTGACATTAAAGTCAATTTTTTTCCCCTCCCCCCAATGTTAATGTCAGCACTTACCTTAAATGATGTCTCTTAATCCGATCTTCGTCTTCTTTCCTGATGTTTTCATCTGTCTCTCCAGCGGTGCGGCGGCTCTCCGATCCAGCGCTGACTCCTCTCTGATTGCTAGCACTTCCGATCCAGCGGTGTCTGCATGCGGGTGCACGCGTCCATAGACTTGCGTCTCTGCTCGTCTCCCGCCCGAAAATCCAAACTGCGCATGCGCCACCTCCAAGATGCTTTGCAGCCCGAGCAGTTTCGGATTCTCGGGCGGGAGCGCGCAGTGAAAACAGGGTTAGTGTAAACCGCTGTTAAATCAGGTTTAAAAAAAAAAAAAAAATTTGCCTATATTTACTGCTTGCCCCCCCCCCCCCCTTAAAACCCAGATCATGGCCGCTTTTGGAAAAGTTCTCTCACCTCTGTTCACGGTACAGTGGGAAATATGTTGATGTTCTTGACATCTATAAATATGAATTTTGTGCCGGCAGAGCTGCATAACAAGCAGTATATACAAGTATAAATGTTCCCAGAAGTATCGCTAGATCTCACTATATAATGAAGCAGTTTTTTATGGCTCAGTCCTATGGCAGTCCGCCTGTATTAATTAAAATGCTAATAAATGTTAAATCTCTAGTCTATTCTGGGTCTCCCTGGAGGTCACCAGCATAGTGCAATGTTCTTACAAAGCGACTGCTTTATTCTTCACGTTCCGCTCGTGCAAAGAACGGCAACTGATAATATATTGGTTGAAAAACTACAAAGCCTTAAGGGCTGGTGCAGACTTGTGCGATCACACAGCGGTTGCTGAGTGGCCCCATTGATTTAGATGGGGTTACATCCACGCGGCAATCACTGAAAAAGGTACTTGTACCTTTTCTTGTAAAACAGCAGAAAGGCATCATGGCACACTCACAAAACCAGCATGTAAAACAACTTGTCTCACCACTAAGGATAATGACAGGTTTGGATACACGTCTTCAGCCGAGGATGTGTAAGCCGCACTGCCGCGCCAAGGCACCTCTTATAGTGCGGTCCTAACTCTAAACTATGAGAGTCTCCATCTTGGAGCACATTGGGGCAGAAGATATCAAATTGGGTGCAGGTTTGTCAGGAGGACGCCCAACCTCCTTAAAGGTACAGAAACACACAAGGGATCCCGCACATCCTATTGGCAGCTGAGAAACCCCATGCGTCGCTGCACCAAATCAGTCAAGCAAAACAAACGACAAACGCACTCAACAATTTGTTACCAGTTATACAGCAAGGTGCACACGAAATGGGCTTTGAACAGTAAAACAGCAGAAAGGCATCATGTAAAACAACATGTCTCACCACTAAGGATAATGACAGAGGTTTGGATACACGTCTTGCCCCCATGTGCTCCAAGATGGAGACTCTCATAGTTTAGAGTTAGGACCGCACTATAAGAAGTGCCTTGGCGCGGCAGTGCGGCTTACACATCCTCGGCTGAAGACGTGTACCCAAACCTCTGTCATTATCCTTGTTCTAGTTAAAGAAGAACTCCAAATAAAATCTTAACATGTGCTGTTTGGCTACCATTGTACAGCATGGGTTAAGTGCTCCATTGTGTCTAGGTTAACAAGTCATACTCACTGGAACCTTGAAACCGGCTGACTCCTCCTCCACTGCAGCGATGGACTTGGCATATAGTGGTTTCTCACCACCCCAGGCCTGCTGATTGGACAGTGAAAGAGCAACAGCAACTAATGAGGTCATCTCTCTGCTCACCTTTATCTCTCCCACTATCTGCGTGTTTACTGTCAGCACCTTTGCATGCAGCACACCTGATTGGCACCCATTTCTGCCCCTCCCTCTCTGTAAAGGGGATTTCATGAGGCTGATGGCAAATAACATTCAGTTACTTGGACTGGTTGCATTTTAGAAATGTAATGAATTAATAAAGAATGCCTGGCTGCCTTAGTATAAATGTGTGTTTTCTGCATCTCCCTAGCATTCAGCTTCAAGGGAATGTCTAGTTTTTAAAATGTATTTATTTTTTATTTTTAAGACTTCTTTTTTTTTTTTTTTCTTAAAAAAAATAAAATATTTGAATACTTTATTTAATTGGGTAAATATGAGCTTTTGGATAGAAACATTTTCATATGTACCCCTTCCACCCAGCAGTATTACTCCGGTAATCCGGTATTCAGATAGCTGATTTACTGATAACTCGAATAGCAGGATAAAGGGCTACCCAACTAAATGGGTCAATAAGTAAGACAGATACCCCCTCCCTTCTCCTGGATGGTGCTGTCTAGATCGTCACTTTGCAGTAGTAGTCAGGTGCAGAGCTAGTGCTTGGCTCTCTTATTAGAAAGCACAGTATGCACTGCAAGCAATGAAACACAGTAGCAGCAAAGGATTATTTTGGATATCATTTTTTTTTAAATACAAAATATCAGATTATACATTTATCATCTAATAAAAAAATATCAGACTGTCGCTTTGCCCATTCAGTGTTTTGTATACTCACCTTCCCTCCATTCCTTAGTTAAAGGGATGAGTGTCAATCCCTTAGGAGCCGGGATCATGGCTGTCTAAATATTGACATTCACTATCTAGCCATTTCTGACTCTGACATACAAGCCCAGGCTCCTACGTTTTAACTCAATTACATCTTTAGCTTAAAAGGAGAACTATGAGGTGAGTGATTTCCACTCATCCTCATAGTTAGAGCCGACCTGTGACAAAGAAGCTGTCACGGGTCGGCTCTATCGATCGGGAAGTGAGCAGAAACATGCACCGATCCGCTCACTTCCTGATAGTCTCCCTGCAGTGCGCGGTGACTGTCAGTCACTGCTCCCCTGCAGGGATTACCTCCTTCCCTCTCCGGCGCTGAGTAGGGGAACGAACGGTGATGGGGGCGGGCACAGCTGGCTCTGCCTCTAGATAGGCAAAGTCCACTGTCACGCAGCTGGGTGGATCTTAACAGTATTGTGGGGATCCATCTCAGTATATCTTGGGCAATAGCCTGCTATATACTGAGCTTTGGGTCACAGGAGGGTAATATTTGTCCCACCGTGACTGTAAAGAGAACTATGGGGAAAAACACTTACCCCATAGTTCTCTTTTAAGAAGGGGGATTGTTGGGCCACTGAGACACTATGGATGTTTCATGTTATCCTTTTGCCATTTGGGGAATCCATACACTTCTGGACTCTTGAAACGTTAGTTTGGTGCTCCTCTTCGCTCAACTACATACAGATCTCCTAAGTAGGGTGGCTCCTAATTTTTCAAAGAACCCAGTTTTGTGGCTAGATGCTCAACCTAGGCAAGTGGACCAAACCAAAGATACTCTACCGAACAGCTATAGATTTGCACCTCGCCCGTACCTCCAACAACTTTTTGTGTACCTCCAAAATGAATGTGCCTCAGACTATCCCTACATTTAGCCGAGGTAAAGGAAGAAGTTGTTTGTTACCAGGGCAGACAGAGCAATGTGCTGGGAAAGCAAGTCCAATCCATGGAAGTCCCATCTCTCAGGCTAGGTTCACACCCAGGCGATTTATCGCGCAAAACAGAGATTTGCATTCAAGTCTGTGGAAGCTGTTCACACCTTTGCAATTTATTGCGTGGTAGAAATCGCCTGTAGTGCAAAAATGGTCAGGAGCTATTTTCGGCCAGTTGTCGCGTGGTGTGGGTCCCATAGACCTCTCTATGCATTGAAAACCGCTCGACAACCGCACGGTTTAAAACTGCACAAAAACGCGCGACAACCGTGCGAAAACAGCTCAGACTCAATTGCCTAGGTGTGAACCCAACCATAACAGGACTTAAAGGATCTGCTACTGAGGGCCTGGTGCCAGATACCACAGCATACCTTCAGAGGTCTAGTGGAGTCCATTCCTCATGGGTCAGGGCTGTTTTGACATTAGAAGGGGCACCTACTCAATATTAAGTGGGTTGTCATAATGGCATGGCTGATCAGTGTATACAAAGATGTGATATGGCCCCCAATCCTCACTTCTGCATGATACAGCTCAGCCCAACTCATAATAAAAATCAGTTTCATGCAGTTTGGCAACCGAAGCAGTATACATTATTTTTTACATTATTATTATTTATATTCTCCTACAGTTCTCAATATACAGAGGCAAAATCTAAGGAAAATGCAGCTGGATAATGGACCTGAACATGAGGATAAAAGACATAATGATCAGAAAATAGGTACAGGCGTCTGTAGGTGTTATGAGTCACTTGTTTTCTTCGAAGAGAACATTTACTTTTACAATCACTGGCTGCA
>NW_017306861.1:331854-334194 GCF_000935625.1 Nanorana parkeri | reverse complement strand
CAGATCATTTCACTTTTGGAAACACTTACCCAGGTGGTAAGAGTAACCGTAAATGTGAATTTACATTATTGGTTTCATTTATCGTTGGCAAAAGTGGGAATTTTATTTTTATTCTCCTGCACATAAATCTACACGTATGTCCAGTCTCCCGATATACAATTCATGGATTGCAATTGACACACACAATTACTGAATACTCAAAAAGATCAGACACGTCTATATGCAAATACCCAGGTCAATCAAAAATTGATGAATCAGCGAGTCTCTTGCTTCCATCATAGTTTACATAGTATTTGAGGTTGAATAAAGACACGGGTCCATCAAGTTCAACCTATTGCGTGTATGTATGTGACTGTGCAGGTGTATGCGTGTATAAGAGTCTCTGTGTGGTCTTGTTTTTAAGAGTACCTGTACCCCTTAATGTTGTGGTCTTTGAGGAAGTTGTCTAAATGCTTTTTGAATGATTCAATACTCTCTGCTGATACCACTGCTTGTGGCAGCGAGTTCCAGACTTTACCCGCTCTAACTGGAGAACAAAGCCCCTACGCCCCTTGTGGTTAAATCTTTTCTCCACCAGTTTTAGGTGGTGGTCTCTAGTCCTTGTTACGCAGTTTACTGTAAACAGTTTATTGCTGATGTTGCCATCACCACTGAACATCTTGTACATCCACATCATGTCCCCTCTTAGTCTCCGCACTTCCAGCACGAACAAGTTTAAATTTAGTAACCCTGTCTCATAGCTTTGGTCTTCCAGCCCCTTAATTAGTTTAGTTGCCCTTCTCTGGACTCTCTCCAGCTCAAGGACGTCCTTTCTGTGAATTTGTGACCAAAACTGGACCGCATACTCCAGATGAGGCCGAACCAGTAATCTGTAAATTGGCAAAATTATTGCCTTGTCTCTGCAGTACATTCCCTTTTTTAATCATCATTAAAAAAAAGTTACCCAATCATATTCACAATGCAGCTCCAGCCCCAATTTCTTTTCACATTTCGATACGGTTGGTAAAATCAAAATTTTTGGTTTGGGATATTATTAGATTACGTTTTATTGAAGGTATTTTCTTTTCATCTTCACTCTTCATGTCAATAACCATTTTACTGAATATTTCATAGTTGTAACTCTTGCTGAGTTGCTGAGATATTTATTCAAAATGGAACCGCAATGCACAAGTACAGTAGGTGCCCACCGACCCGCACTTCAACTTACCTCAACACACATGACTTGTGGCATGCTGAATTTCTTCTATTGGGGCATGCTGGCTGCCCATTCGGCAGCAGAAATGCAAAGGGTCTATTTATAAATGTTTTCACCCCAAATTTACACTTCTTTATAATTGGATTCTACTGAAAAATTTGCAAAGCCTGGCAAAATTTTTTTGTGTAAATCTTGGGTGAATACATTTAGGCCTGATTTACACCTAGGTGGCACCGTTTTTGCGCATTTGTACACGCGTTAGCAGCATGCGGTTATTTGTGCGTTGTGCACATTTTGATTGTGAAGACGGTCATTTTGACTGGCAGCTCATAAAACATTGCGGGCAATGGAAGAACATGCGTTTAAAGATGCAAAAACGCTCACGAAAATGTTCAACGTGGCTTCTGGGCATTTCCATTAAAGTCTATGGGGCAAATATGCACTTTTAACTGCCCAAGGTACTGCATTATGTACCTTTTCGGGCCTTTGGTGTTTTCCTGCTGGTGTTTTTCTGCTCAGGTGTGAACCAGGGCCATTGAAAATCATGGGATTTCTTGTGTTGGGCATTTTAAAAGCACTTTTCGAGTTGCTCAAAAACTCCTAGATGTGAACCAGGCCTTAAAAATAGACCACATGGTATGAAGGGGGACCTATAACAAAGTCACAGCTTTTACCATCTATCAATCTATTACTTGCTAAGGAAACGGCATACATTTGCAGAAAAATATCACAGCTCTGTCCAATATCGGGTCCCCAACACCCAGGTGTGTGCAGGTGCAGACCAGGAGCTACCCAGGCTCAATAACCTCAAGTACAAAAAAGTTGCACACTGCTCTCCATCAGATTGCAATCTTTAATCCTTTAATCCATAGGGCTATCAACTTCCATCATAATGGAATTTCCCACCTTGCGGCCAGCCACTCTAACATGTGTTTCACCTATAAGGGCTTAAATGTGGAAATCTCTGGTTAAGCCAGGGTGAAACGCGTCAATGGGCGGCCTTCTGAGTGGTGAAATCGGTTATGCTGAAAGTTGGTAGCCTTGCGGATTAAAGATTGTAATTTGGTTGATAGCGGGGTGCATGTTTTTTACGTGGGTTTGTTGTGGTTTAGTATGGACAGCTCCTGGTCTGCCCCTGCACGCAC
>NW_017306861.1:323028-331540 GCF_000935625.1 Nanorana parkeri | reverse complement strand
TATATATGTCCGGCTTCCTAATTGGTCGGAAGTTGGCCAATCTGGAAGCCAGGCGCCGTGTAATGACACAGCGCCTGGCTTTCTGATTGGTTGAGAAGCCGGCTTCACGCTCCCTCATCACCTCATGATGAGGGAGTATGGAGCCGGCTTCACGGCTAATCAGAAAGCCGGGTGTCGCGTCATTACACGGTGCCAAACTTGCTGATTGGCCAGAAACCGGTGTTCTATCGAAAGCTCCAACACGTCAATCTCCAACTACCTCACTGCTGGGTACTTGCAAGTTGGAGATTTCGACCAGATGGTGTTAGACTGCAAAACACAGAGACTGACAGAGTTCTTTACAGCTGTATTTCAACAATATTCAGCAGGTAGCAAACTCGGTGAGTATTCTGAAAACGCTATGGGCGCATGCGCACCACAACTGTACAGAGCTCCAGTCTCTTTGAGCATCAGAAGTGAGGTAGTTGGAGATCTCGATGAGTTGCGGCTTTCGTTTAGAACACCGGCTCTATGATTTCTCGTCACCTAGTGACGGAAGCATGGGGACGGCTTCCCTGCTAATCTTCTAGCATATGGTTGAACATTCTGGATGTTTATCATTTGCAACAAAGTGCTAGCGGCACTGCGACTCACATCAGCAAATAACTGTGATCTGTAGCTTCTTTTCCGCTGCGTGCAGTTACCGCGCTCTAACATGTGATTTGCTACAATAACCTCAGATTGCAGAAAGCGCCGCTGACACTTTGTGCTGCAGAACAGCAGGTGACTTGCTCGGGGTATAATCACAATAGCTTTAATGTACTTTTTGTTTCGGCAGAGCAACCCAACATTAGTTCCAATGGTGCTTTTGTAGCTTTAGAAGTCTACGGTCAAAGTCATCCAGCCAAAAAAAAAATGTCTTAATATAAGCATAGAGTTTAGAGACTTGAAATATTTTACTTATATAGTGAAGGTTTTTTTAGCCAATCTTATGATTTCCTTTTGGGTTGGGTGGAATAAAACTGGGCTTTATTACCTAGACTTCTGCTCTTGTCAGCGCCCCCCTAGTGGTCACTCTGTAGGAACATATGGAGAATGCACTTTGTGAAGGGGAACCCGATTGTAAAAGTTGGACTAGTGATGGGATTAGAGCTTGCTGATTGGCTCAAAGACAGACATAATGACTTGTCATGGCTGGTCAGAGGATATATATATATATATATATATATATATGTCCACATGCAAATGGAAAAGGAATAGTCACCCTACCCATACTTTCATGTCAGAGCTGCCCGCCTGTTGACTGGTGATTTTAATTATCATGAAGCAACAGGAGAGGTAGACAAACACTAGTCCACAGAATGGATGAAGCTGAAGCAGGGAGATCCTTGCACTACAGGTCCTCCAGATACAGCTTGGTCTCCAGCAAGGAGAACAGTGAGAAGCACAGCACTGACATAACCAATTCTCACACCAAATCTGGTAAAACTATCAGTCAGAGGCAACAGTGCCATAGATGATCTCATACTACAGATATAAAGCTATGAGGCTACAGAACAGGGGTGTTTATTAGGCACAGCAAATGCGCTTCCATTTTTAGGAAGAATTCAAGACAAAAATTAAAACTTTTTTTAGGGTCCAGCTTAGGCTCAATTAACAGTTCTAGATGTTCTATATAACATAGCATATTCCCTTTTTAAGTTCAGGAGCACTTTAAGTCCTCTGAAGGAACATATTCAATAACAGAGCAAATTGGTGGAAAGAAAGGTAGACTAAAGCCTAGTGTTGACAATTATTATGAGGGGGGGTGTCCTTGTAAAATTGTTTAAGAAATACTAATAGGAAACAGTTAATGTTGAACTCCAGCCACAGGTAAGGGGTTTAGTGCAAAGCTGAAATGCATTTTTTTTAAACTGGTTTAACTGGAAAAGGATTTGTAATTCTGTTCAGTCAATTGTGTGATCCAGGGAAGGTTGACAAAGACTGCTGCAGTGCCTGCAGTAATGACATTAGTTTATGCAGGGACAAGGGCCTACCCTTCCTCTCTAGAGTCTTCCTTCAGTAATGTTGACCTGGCTTTGGAGTTCTCTCCATGCCAAGGCCATATAATGGTCCCGATCCTTTGTGTTGGTGACATCATAAAAAAAGTTCAAGTATATGAAAATGCAAACACTTAAGTGGTGTACATAGCTTCCTTTTTGCTTTGTAAATGTACACTGACTGACCAAAAAAAAAGTATCCAACTGGATTTCAGGCAGTGTATGATCTGGGTTGCTTCAGTGGGTCAGGTCTAGGTTTAGCAATGTTATGAGGGGCGGGCTTGCGATGACTGCAATGAGTGGCGGGCTTGCAAGGACGGCAAACGGGCAGTGTGCGCGTGCGCACACCGGCCCGTTCGTCAGTTGTCGAACAAGCAGGCCACTCACTCGCCGAGAATCGTACGATTCCCGGCGGGTTTTCCAGCCTGCTTGTTCGGTGGAAGACGTGCGACCGCACAGTAGAAAGGGTCGCACGCCTTCCATACACTTTACGATTCTCGTACGATCGCAGGATTTCCCGCGATTCTCGTACGAGAATCGTACAGTGTATGGGCACCTTTTGAAAGAAAATGAACTCTAGTACATTGAGTACCTTTTGTATTGTTACACCTGTAATGTGTTTGGCTGATTTGAACTGGGCTTTAAAGCAAACCAGTTCTTTCCTTATGCTGGGGAAAGCAACAGCTTCACTTTAATGCTGTTCTCTGCAGTTGCACACAGGGCCATCCCTGTAATGTGGCAGCCCGAAGCTTTTGCCTCATTCAGCATCTCTTTGGGTCACAGGGGGGAGGGTCAGAGCAGTAAGTTTGCAATGTGCCTGCCACCCCTTTTCTGGCCAGGGCATCCCAGTTTGCAAATAGCCGTAATAGGGAGATGTGTAAAAGAGCCAGACGCATCTACCCACCCAGCTCTTAGCAACCTGGATGCTCTGGCCGGCTTCCTGCTCAGCTCCTAGCAACCAGTGATGTCACTGGTTGCTAGTAGTAAAACAGGATGCCAGCCAGAGCATCCAAGTTTGGCAAGAGCCGGGCAGGGGGATGCAGAGGGTGGCATCGCTCTCCTGTCTGGTGGCCCTGTCTCCTCTACCCTGCTCCCGTGTGTTCCACCATTGGTGCCCACCATACTTGTCACTTTGCAATGCATGGACCAAGCATACATTGACATTTTCTTGTGATCAGCCACCAAAGTATCTCAATCCACCACTAAACATTTGTTATTGAGATGTTAATGCCACTTAATTACTAATTACTAGTGTGTTCTAACTCTCAGAATGCGTTTGACAGTTTTATAATGAATAATCTATCTACTATTGTCTTTTAGATGATACAAAGCAAAAAATGTTTCATATCACATTGTATATTCGCAAGTAAGAACATTTACTAAATAATAGACACTATTTCTATGGCCTGAAAACTTGTATTTATAAATAATTATAAATAATTAAATACCCCTGATCATAGACTTAATGTAAAGCTGCCCACACACCTTACAATTTATCTGCAGATTTTCTGTGGTCAGATGGAAAAAGTGCAACAGATTGGCCCAGGTTGAGATTACTCCATCCACACAGTAAAGTGAAGATGGAGGAATCTGTTGCACCTTTTCCATCTGACCACAGAAAGTCTGCAGATAAATTGTAAGGTGTATGGGCATCTTAATACCTTAATGCAGCCTAATTATGCACACCCCTGAATCAATAAGGGGTAGTAGGGAAGTTACTCACACCTGTTTCAACTTTACTCCAGTCTACTGGAGGCATTACATTCAGAGAGCTGTAGATCTGAAGGAGCAAGGTTGCACAATTGAGAATAATTGGCAAAAGCTAAGCTTAGTTTGATCTGGATGCGGGGTAACCATAGGGTGTTTATAGAACACATTAAGACACATTAAGTACATTTCTGACTTTTGCACAGTAGCAGTGACTTATGAACAACGTTGTCAGATCACAGAATGCTTTTACCTGCCAGGAATTGTGTATGCCTTAAAATGTCCTGTGTATGATTACAGAGAAGAGTGTGTAATGCTTGCTTTTCCCCATCTAGGTGATGAGCTGATAATACCATGTCTGAAGTACAAGCAACGTTGGAGTTCTCGGTGGAGCTTCATAAATTCCATAATGTGGACTTATTCCAGAGAGGGTGAGTAAATGATTCAATATTAATATTTGCAGGAAGTGACTTGTTACATTGTTGCTTTTCATTTGTGTGTGTGTCCCAACACTGGATAAAATGTTGATCAGTTCCCAATGAAAGGAAATCTCTTCAAAATGAGGGAAAGTCCCCTCTTGGACAGCTGTCATTGGATAAAGTTGAGTCAGAATTACCTTAATCTCTTGTTCTGGTGGCAGCTCCTAACATTTTTGATTTCCCATCACTTCCTATCTTGGTGACTACGTATGAAGTTCAAGTTTGCCTCAACCTTGGGTTCGAGGTGGATCTCCAGGTTTCATGTTTTGGTCAAATCCCAAACTATTGGTCTATAGGGTCGTGAGTTTGCATCAGAAATTAGAAACAAGCCATAATGCACTGTGTAGTTTTTGCCCCTGGTCAGCTGAGTTACAGGAGCCAATGCTGAAAGAATTGTTAACCCAGGCCCCCACACTATAAAAAGGTGGGCTCACAGCAGCCATATTGAAGCTGTTGGGAGAGTTGACAGTTCTGTGTAGTGAGAAATACTGTGGATTGTTACATATCCTTTGGTACCCTGTTCTGTAACACCATGTACAGCTATAAGGCATGCTCCAAACAGGGTCAGGACAAAAAAATTGGCAGAAGAGGCGGGAACCATGGTTGATTTTAGCAGACGGGTGTGCAAAAGAGCAAGACCTGAAACCTATGCTGCTAAAGTAGTTCAAAGGTTACGGGGAGGGCTCCTTTTGGCTTTTTGACCTGGCACTGGCCCCAAGCCCGCTATTGATAGGATTTGTGTATTTTTTAAATGTTGCACTTGACTCAGAAGACCGATCCCTGCTTTTTTTTTTTTTTTTTTTTTTTTTACATTTTGGCAATGATACATGTCCCCTATTGGCAGTGCCTGTCTTTCCATGCCGTCTTTTTGACAATAGCTTGCCCATTTGCCCTACAAATAGCCAGAAATTAACAAGATTCACCTTCCCACCCCACATTAGACTTCCGTGTTCAGGGTCATTGAATTGAAACAGTGGGCCGTCTCTTGAGAGGACCTATGTAAATATTTAAATGCCTTATTGGGTGGATGGATGTCTGTCTGGAGGAGTGGGCATGGTTGCATTTGCATGCACACCACTCTAGGTAACCCCAACAAATGTTGCTGAGCCTCCAAGATTGAAATAACTTAAATCTAATGAATGAAACGGGTGGGCCAGGCACAGTCAAGCTGGGGAGGAAAGCGCTAGATGGTGCTGGATGTCCTCTAGCCAAGAAATGAGGTGGGCACTGTCTGACTTGCTGCAGATTCTAATGCACATTGTGAGAAGCTCGCAGTGTTTAGTGACATCAGAGGAAGCCGTTTCAGTCCAGGAGAGCAGCCGGTACAACTGTGCAAGACTGAAGGGAAGGGCGGAGTACATTTTGGTTGGAGTTGGGCTTTAGTGTGACTATTCTAAAATGTTTTCTGAACGAAAAACAGCCAATTATATTTTTCTTCCTTGATGCTTTCAGGTACTATCACGTAAGGGCCTCATTAAAAGTGTCATCTAGGACACCACACAAGCTGACGGCATCACTTGTGGGAAAAACAGGTAATGAAAGAGAAATTACTAGGAGCCATTGCAGAGTTTGTATCTTTGTTTTGAATCATCACTGTGCATATTAACTTTTCTAAGGTTGTAGAAGGATATTTCACAGCTTGACCTGCTCTTACCTTGAAGATCCCCTTCAACCTCTCCTATATGAATGCTAAACCTTCCTCCATATGCAACCGAAATCTTTGTTCTTCGTACAGCCATTGGGATAAAACTTTGATTAGTCAAATCTTTACAGTGACCCAAGCTCGCTCCTGGGGTGGACTACAATCTCAATACAAATCAGTAAACTAAACATGAGATTGTAGTACATCCCAGGAGCCAGCTTGGAGCGGTGACTACTTTACAATGATACACAAATAAGATACATTGTTGTTAATAGTTAATACGTGAAAGTATTTTTAAGGTTTAACTCCTGAGTTTAGTGTCACTTTAATTGCCCACCTTCCAACATGTCCATTGCTAAATTGATCCCTGTGCAATTGTGTAGTCTCTTGGACACTTGGTACAGGCCATACATTGAGTATTACGTATTGCTCTTGGTTATTTATATGAAGGATGTCATTCAGCTTTTAGTGTATTAGCAGAGCAGTGGACTACTGGCTGCCACTCCAACTTTGGAGCCCTAGGGTCCTTGGTTTGAATTCCAACTAGGGCACATCTGCATGGACTTTGCATGTTCTCCCTGTACTTACATGGGTTTCCTCCCACACTCCACAGAAATGCTGGTAGGTGAATTAGCCCTAGTATGTTTTACATGTGAGGTTTTAGATTGTAAGCTGTATAGAGCTGCATACATTTTCAGTGCTATATCAACAATTCTGTTGTTTTGTACCAGTCTTGCCACTCTCCGTTCTGCCCTAACATTGACTAGTCGCTGACGGCCACAATTCACACGTTCAGACCCAGATTCTCGGCTGACAGTGCAGTCTTGCACAACACTTTAACAACAGCTGCTCTTGAACATTTAACAAATTCTGCTGTTTTGCTGATACTCGCGCCATGGCTCCGAGCGCCAACAATCATCCCACGTTCAAAGGCTGTTACGTGCCCAAAAATTAGGTCAGCTGCCTACCCTACCTATCGGGCTCCGATTGTGAAAGAGTGGTTCAGGTAGCATAGGACATCATTGTCACACATGGATTGGCCAAAACAGAGTCCAGACCTTAACCCAATTGAGATCCTTTGGGATGTGATGGAGAAGACTATACGCAGAGGTCTGACTCTTATATCATCACTATAAGATCTTGGTGAAAAATGAATGCAACTCTGCATGAAAATAAATGTTGTGACATTGCATTAGCTTATAGAAACTATGCCACGGTGAATGTGTGCCATGATCAAAGCTAAAGGCGGTCCAAGGAAATATTACAATGTGACTTTTTTTTTCCTATAGCAGTATTTCTCAAAATAGATCTTAAGTTTAATTTGACGATATTGTTAAAGATCTGTGCATCATATACAACTGCCATTTTTCCCCAGAAAATCCTGTTTCCCCCTTCTCCCTATCTCAGTGCTGCTGCTGATCTCCTCCAGCCTCCTCCAGGCACTTTCAGTCTACAGGCGCCCACTCCAGCGTCAGCTGCACATCATTGCTCTGGATCAGCTTCTAATAGATCATGTCTGTACAATATGTGCCAACACCAGGGTCATGTATGACAGGTTGAAAGTAGAGTTAGTCCACGTTCACACCGAAGTGTTCTGTGAATGTGTGCCAAACGTGCTTCACGCATGCACTTAGACGTGTGTTCACGGAACGCGTCAAAAATGTGCAATGCACTTGTGGTGCCTTTTATTTGTTAACGTGGACGGGAAAATGTGTTTTTGTTTTTCCGTGCATTGACAAACTTTAAAACACGCACAAACTGGAAAAATTAATGCTATATGTTTGTAGCAGAAAATGCTACATGAGCTACTTTTCTGCATTTGTCACACATGCGGCAACCATTGAAATCTATGGTGATGTGCGGCATACGCGTGAAAGAAAAGCATGTGAATGTGTGCGAATGCAACGCACATTCCCCGTATGCCGAGGTGTGAACAGGGCCTTAGGAGGCAAGGCCAGTCACCCTATACAGGAACTGCCTCTATTGAAGAGAGCAAGGTTGAGGCAGTAATAAAATAACACTTTACGGTATAAATGTTTTCACACAGAATTCACCTTTTCTTGTGTAAAAAAATAAATAAAAAAAATATGTATACACTTTTATAAATTTGTATATAAATATATGAGAAAACAAATCTCTGAACGGTTGTTTATTTCCTGTGGGAAAATTAGCTTTTAAATCCATTTTATGAAAAGTAAAATGGAAAAATATAAAGTAAAAGAAAAAATGCAAATACATTTTTTGTTTTTTACTTTTTGTTTTTCTTTTTTTTCTGTGAAAAAAAATAATCATATAGCAATAAAATACCTAAAAAAATAATATAAATACATTCTTATGTACTCTTGTTTTGAATATTTGTAGGGTTATTCACAAAAGGGTGAAGAGAGTTTGGAGAAGGCGGGAGAAGTGAACAATCTAGGACAACATGGCTGGTTTGGAAAAATTCTCCAATTCAGTCCACTTTTCACTTCAGCTATTTTGTCCTAGATTGTTCACTTCTCCTGCCTTCTCAAAACTCTCTTCACCTTTTAGTGAATAACCCTGTTAATTGTTGCTACTTCATTTCTCTTGTCACTATCTTTCTGTGAGGAGAAAACACTAAAATAACAGGAAAATACACCACAAAATAAGGAAAAACACAAATACAGTATGTTCTTTGACATATT
>NW_017306861.1:318279-322980 GCF_000935625.1 Nanorana parkeri | reverse complement strand
AGCAAGTTTTTTTTTTTCTTAAATAAAATTTGAATAATTTGTGCCCAAGCAAAAAAAAAAAGAATAATTATTTCTCTAAATTCGGCAAAGGCAAAATCTGTAATTTTGAGGCAAAACCAATTTAGCTGGAAATCACTCCTCTCTTCATTAATATAGAACAATATTCCAGGTCATGATTTTTTCATTAGGAAATACATTGTTGATATAGAAAGGGATAAACAAGAATCCGTGCCTATGGGTGTCTCTGAAGATTGCTTCATAAAACTGTAGTTAAATAAAGTGCACGCTCTGAATGATGGCAATATGTTTATGGAGCTGCTGGATGTCGGCCAGGAACTGATGGAAGATTATCTGTGTGTGAGGGCGAGATTTAATCAGTTTATGCTTCAACCGAGCAATCACAAAGATGAGTTCCAAAATGCTCCTCTCATCTCGCCAATACGTCTGCTCTGTATTGGCCAATACGGCATTCAATAGCTCGGAATATATCTCGCAATTCTTCCGAGACGCATGCTGATGTTCAGCAAGTTCCAGCTCATCGATTAATATTCACAATGGTCCTAATGGACCTTCTTACTAGACTCTGCTCCTCACTGTGACGGGCTTGATGAGGTATTCCGGAGAACGTCATTGGCATGTGCGTTCCAAAACCTAAAAACCAACTCATGCCAAATATTTAACACCCTTAAAGTGACACTAAACTCAGAGGGTAAACCCTAAAAATACATTCAAGTACCTTAACTATTAACAACAATGTATCTTATTTGTGTATCACTCGGCTGTAGGTCCTCCAATCATCTGTGAATTGGTGCTGACACTGTCCTTCCTTCTAGAGGGTGTCTACTTTTGTTCCCCATGGTCCCTGTGTGTGTTGTAAGGTAGTCACCGCTCCAAGCTCACTCTCGTCACGGACTACAATGTTTAGTTTACTTATTTGTAAGGATTCACTGATGCCGATAATGGTGTCGGTGTCGATACCGAGTATTTGACCGAGTACCCATACTCTGATATCTTCCCCGATACTGGAACTTCCAGTCAGACGAAAATTGCCGTAGGGGAACATGGAGCTGGCTTCCTGGGCAATCAGGAATGCAGGTGGTGAGTAATAACCGCCTCTCGGCTTCCTGATTGGCCGGGAAGCTGGCTCCATGCTGATTTGACAAGAAGCCGGCTTCACAGCCAATGGCATTGGGCTGGCCAAACAGCCAGCTCCTTGCTGATTGGCCGGGAAGTAGGCTTCCAAGCCAATCAGCATCAAGCCGCCCGAACATGCCAAAGCCGGTTCGATGCTGACTGGCTGGGAAGCCAGTTTCGATGCTGACTGGCTGGGAAGCCAGTTTCCTGGCCAATCTCAAACATGGAGCCGGCTTCTCAGGCAATGGGGCGGTGGTGGATGTCGGTCTGAGCTGTCAGCGGCTCTGTGTGGCATGCTGTCCAGATCACTGACGTCACTGGTTGCCAGGAGATTGTGGGATACAAGCTAGAGCATTCCCACTCAGCTCTTGCCAACCAGTGACGTCAGTGAACTGGGTGGGAAGCCACAACCCACAGAGCGTAACAGGTTGCTAAGAGCTCTTAACCCCCCCAGCTGCTCCCAGATGAGATGCTGCCTGTGGCAACTGCCTCATTATAGAGATGGCCCTGGTGGGATCTATTCAGAAATGGACGGAAGTTTGCCTCCATCCAGGCCTGCTCTGCCTCTTGCAGCTGCAGCTCCTGGTGTAGGACCCTGATGTGCAGGGGGAACTCTGATGTGAAAGGGTTGAATTCCCATGTAGAGAGAGCTCCTAATGGAAAAAGGGGCTTGTGATGTGAATGGTGAATTCTGATGGGAAAGAGGAGGACTCTGATGTGAAGAGGGGCTTCAGATGTTAAGGGCGGCTCTTGAGTCTGAGAGGCGGTGCTTCTGATGTACAGGGGGGACTCTGCTATGAAAGGGGGCTCCTAATATGAACTTTATTTCATAAAGTTCATATTAGTAAAATACATACCAGACCCCTATCTGGAATAAGATTTTAGAGGAGCCACACATGTATAAAAAACAATATGTATTTTTTATTTAGCTGTTTCTTATATAGTAAACAGTTGCACAAATTGAAGTGATTAAGGTAAAATGACAAATAAAAATATACATACATGTTTTATTCCTCTTCTGTTACAGATGACACCGGAGCATATTCTCCGTGTGTGTACGATAATATTGTGTACAGTCGGATCCTCCAAATTCTATATAGGAATGAAGATATCGATATTAATGATGTCATGTTGTTCAAAGTCCACCTTTTTCTGGATGGAGAACGGGTTTGTATCTGATATAACTATTATGTATGACAATATTTATAAGAACATCAATCTATGTAGTTTAGCCGAAAAGTGAGTCGGTTGTAGTTCTGCTGTAGGTTTTGATCCCCAGTCTCCCTGCCATCTGGAACCATGATGACAAGATTTTCTGCCATGCCCAATACAGCAGTGACATGCTGGGACTGGGAGGTAGTGGATTAGATTATGGCGAACAGCTAAAAGGCTGACAGCCAACAGAACAGGCAGTACTGAGCACAGCAGAGAATCACAAGACAGGGACGTAGTCAGACAGGCTGGGGGGGGGGTCAGGGAAAGTGACAGGTGATAGTCAAGGACAAAAATAAAGTCAGGGGAGGCAGCAGGAATAAATAGGAACTGAGTGATGTCTAAAAGTGACCAGATAGGTGGTAAGATACGTCTTTGATCAAACTCAATGTTCTAAACTGCATTTAAAGAGTTCTGATTCTGGTCAGATGTGCAGCTGATGATGCGGTACTAAATAACAAGCAGCAGGTGGTGGAGGCACGGATTAAATGTTCATGGAAGATTTATATTGTACATTTGGAAGTTGCCCTGTGGGTTGTCTCTGTATTTTCCACCTTTTTTGGAATTTTTGGGAACTCTGGTCCACTGAAGCTGGCTGACTGGTCTTGCTGCCACCCCTCTCATGAACGTTATCACACCAGCCCTGTAATTAGTACTGTACCAGCTTATATAATACCATGAGGAGTGCAGGGTATTAGTGACTGTAAGAACATTTTATGTTTGAAACCGCAAGAGATTGAGGACTGGTTTGGCTGGTTGTACAGCTCCTTGTATTCTTGGATTGTAACATGTTTGGTGAGACTTAACCCGGGCATTGGTCAATTCTTTGAGGAGTGAGCCAGGACATCATCTGTCAGGACATTTGTGTCAATTTCTGTCATCCCAAGTCGGCAGTGGTGGAGCATAGGTAGAGGTGTTCCAGTTTGTTTTGAAGAACCTACTTCAAAGGGTTACTATACAATTTTGGGTTAATTCAATATTTATTTTTAATGTTTATAAATTTTGTGTTTCTACTAGTTATAGAAAAACATTATTTTTGCACCAGCTTAGGAAATGCATCCATTCAACTTGGTTCTGTTCTTTAGGTAGAAGATGCTCTTAGCGAAGTGGACTTCCAGCTGAAGTTGGACCTTCATTTTACGGACTGCGAGCAGCAGTGAGTACTGTAATGCCTTCTGGGTAAAGTATGTTAAGAACACCATATGATTATATACGGTGGCACATTGCTGCCAGTGGATCTCGTCCAGGCATGGCATGAGGGCACAAAATACAGTGGTCCTGTGTAACATATTCATACCGGGACTATAAATTGTCTCCCTTGCCTCCTGTAGGTAGATCCATAACACTGGTACAGTGAAGCTCTGTTCCTTCCACTCCTCTTGCATTGCGTTTTGTCAGTTTTCTGCCGATAAAATTCCCAAATCTCTAACAAGAAAAAACAACATGAGCGTCGCTGACAAGTGTAAACATTTCTTCCAGGCTGAAAGACATATCTGCCGTCCCCCTGATCAGCAGCCGCACTTTAGGTCTTCATTTTCATCCGCGAAGAGGTTTGCACCACCATGTTCCTGTCATGTTCGACTATTTCCACTTGTCGGTGATCTCCATAACGGTGCACGCTTCACTGCTAGCCTTACATCAGCCGTTTACCAGGTACAGTACCAAACAAAGCAGATGCCTGCCTCTCATGCCAGCACAGCCTTGTAAGCAATCGCTTGTCCTACCGTACAAAACTGGAGTGCGCTGAAAATAATCCGAGAGAGGGAAACTCTTTCTTTCTTTCTTTCTTTCTTTTTTACTGGACTGACCTCCTTCCGCATCAGCAAAGATGCTGTCACATATACTCATCTTCTGTAAAGAAAAATGTAAATTATATATATATGTATTTTTTTTAGATGGATTTTGAGGAGAATCAATCACATGATCGAACCAGCCTATAATAAAAAATAAATGGTTACTTTCTAGTAACTTGTTGTACAAGGCTATAAGCAAATTTTGGTTTGCAAGAGGTTAGTTGGGGGGTGGGGGGGGGTTGTGTGCTGGTGGTGCATGGATGGTACCTTTGGCTCTGTCCAGCATCCCGCCCAGCTCACTGACGTCACACTGGTAAGAGCTCCTAGCATAGCAACCTGGATGCTCTGAATGGAAGAAGGAGCAGCGGGCATACTGCCCCCCCCCACACACACACACAATACAATGGCCCTGCCTTCACCTTTCTTATTCTGCACATCTGTACAATAAATCCCTATGTGTGCCTGATGCTCTTTGGGACATCCTTCCCTTCTCAAAAGAAAGGAGACAATCTTCAGGGTCATCCTCAATAGTCATTTTTTTTATAGTACCCGGGCTACCTGC